>NW_020874290.1:1798167-1812354 GCF_003935025.1 Abrus precatorius | reverse complement strand
TGGGAATTATTTCATTTCAGTGAATTAAAATCCTTGCTTTGTAATCCATTTTTTGTATTTTCTTATTCTTTTTTTTATTTTTTTTATCTCAATTCCAGTTTACAGTTAAACCCCTTCGCACTATTCACTTTAGTATACGTGAGGGTGGTGAGTATCTCTAAAATCTGATGTTGTCTCTCTACGTCTTTTTTTGACATAATTATGGATAGAACATTTTCGTCATCTAATCGTATTTCTTAGATTAAGATTACCCATAATAAACATGAAAATTTTTCCAGCCTATATTTTTTCTAACTCTGTTAGCCTTCTGATTCTGTCCATTATGTTCCTCCTATGATTTAGTTGAATTAGAATTACAATCACCCAATTGCCTCCTAAATTTAGGGTTCTGTTTTTGATAATTAGAAATATATTTCGCAGACTCAGAGTGTGTACTGATTTGTCCGTTTTAAATTTAAAAAAAGTTTTGATATGATCCTTTCTTATTTTAGTTCTAATAGCGTAGAGTAAATACTAAATAATAATAGGCGTCTTCCTATGTTTTCTGAGTTTCCACTAAAACCCTCGTCGTAAGAAGTATTCACAGTGTATTTGGTTGATGAGTAATATGGATTGTGACCATTTTTTTTTCTATTCATATCAGCAATTCGTATATAAAGGGGGGGGATTATTATTTGTCAGCGATGGTGTCCGTTCACTCCCAATGATAAACGAAGAATGATTGTTGCTCCTTATCTTTCATATAATCAACATGCTCGTTTTTTCTATTTTTTTTATTATTTCATTTAGATCATCCGATAATATTTCATTTTAGATCAATACCAATATTAATATGTAAATAGATAATGAATTGTTATTTCTTAATACTATAGAAGTAATTACTACAAAAGGGATAAATGTGTGAGATATAATATATTAATTAATCGCATTTTCATTACAAAAACAAATATATCCATATCACGGTTTTTTGGCCTTGATAATTGTTATAATACCTCGCTGCTAATGAAACTATTTTAGTTGGAAAATTTAACTTGTCTCAATTCCGTAGCGATTAGCACAAAAAGATCTCGAGTTCCTTTTGTGGAATTCCTTTTGATCAAAGTGAACAACTGCAGCATTACATCATAACCTGAATTAGTATTAAAAACCGTTGCTAACGGTTTTTGAGTTCTTACATAAGTACGTACAATTACCAGCTTGATCCTATCTGATATCTTTCTAAGGTATAATTTGGTACTGCTTCCTTGATTACAGCAACAAAATGTCAGCCAATATAAGCTATCGGATTACTAGTCTAGGATTCCGCAATACACATCAATTCGGCGGCTCCGCTTTGTTATCAAAGCTACATTCAAATAGGTTTGAGGTTGAAATCATATCATTTTTTTGTTCTTTCAGTCCAAGATTGACAGTAAAAAAAAATATTCTGTGTTCAAAATAAGGAACTTTACAAATTGCAATTGTTATGTTTTCATCTAAAGCCTCTTTAACTTTGGGTTTTCATTATTATCACTGGAAATAATGTAATTGAAAGTCCGTTATAGGCCTTTTTTTGACAGGCTGCCTAAAGAAAATAGCCTTTTCTGGCACTATATTTTCTGATATCCAACCCATACTCATATAAGCTATTTTTCCCAGGTTTAACCGACGTACCCAATATTCGGGAGATCCTTTTCCCGAACCCATATCGCGTTTCGGTGGGTCTTACTGTAACTGGTTGTCTGGAAATATGCGTAACCCAATATTTGTCCACATCGATTCGGACACTTCGTGACATTGCGCTTCGCCGTCCCGCTTTCTATTTGTCTAGACGTGGATCCAAGGGCGCTGCAAGTGCCTGAAAGATAGACAATATCTTCCGAAGCAGAATATTAATTAAACCTCGATAAATTGGATATTCCTTTCATTCTTCCTCTATGTTGTTTACGAAATCTGGTTCTTTTGGGGTTCTAAGTTGAAATTGGTTGTTCATCTCAACTTCATCTCTATTACAGAACCCGTACATAATTTTTCATCTTCATAAACGGCTCCTCGCGAATGAAACGATTCCAAATAATATATTATAACTATAAATCGATATTAAATCGATAAAAATTAATATTACACTAATATAACATATGTTTAATGATATTATGAAAATCGCGAGTTATATATATATTATCTATTGGAAAATTTGTATATCTTGTTTTTGATATATATACTAATATGTATTTCTTATCAGACATTTAAGAACAATTTTTGCATTCTGTATATAACTAAATAATATTGTTCTTGTTATCATTATATATTCACGAATCCTTATTTTATTTTCTTTTTTGTCTTTTATTAGCATGATGTATTTCATAGTCGGATTGGCAAAATAAAAAAAATTCAATAAAATACAAATTTTCGCCGAGCGAAATATTCAACTCTTTTATTACCAATCAGATGGAATGTAGGCATAAATTCCTCAAGTAAAAAAGAATGGATTCTTTTTTTGGTTTTGTTGCCGCCATTCCCCGATAAATGAATCTTAAGATTTGTTTAAAAAAAATATCTTAGATTTCGCAGGTTTCGTCGTTCCCCATCGCTTCTCAATTATTGGTTAGGTTGAATTCTACAACGGAGCCTCTCTCTAATTATAAAGATTTTTTTTTAAAAATACTTTTCTTTTTCTTGATCAAAACCTTCTCATTTTTATTGATTTCGGAGCTCTTGATTTGTTTGTGTATATGAATAATAATCCATTTATATATGGATTTAATTACTATTGATGGCTTTATTACACTGCTTTTTACTTGAGATGACCCATAGACCTTTACCATATTAGAATTCTATATGATAGATTTTTTTTCTCCTTTCTTTCACACACCCTTCCATTTATCTGTATATTTTAATTTTATTGCTTTTACAACTCATAATCAGATATTCATTTTTTTTTTTGTTTTTTGCATATTTGAGTTGCTAACTAATTATATTCTATATATATCATATCTTTATTGTAATTTTTTTGTTTTGACATATTTCTTTAAATGCTTAGATAATCCCGAAGCAATGAGCTTTGGTTAATTACTTTCTTTTTTAATTATTCATATTATAGTTGGTTTCTTTTTTTTTTCTAATGTTGAATTTTTAAGCATTTCTAAAAAAACTAACGGAGTCGCACAACTAAGCAATAGCAATTATATCAATATCAATAATGATTAATTGAATTTTTTTTATTCAATTCAATCTTAATAGAAATTTTATCTATTTTTTTGTTTTGGAATACAAAATGAAATAGTTTATGTAATTTTTGTTTTATTGAAACATGAAACCTTAAAAGATAAGGAAAAATTGGTTATTCTGTTTAGTTTATAAATATCCAAACTTT
Source organism: Abrus precatorius (assembly GCF_003935025.1). NCBI lineage: Eukaryota > Viridiplantae > Streptophyta > Magnoliopsida > Fabales > Fabaceae > Abrus > Abrus precatorius. Next base: position 1,809,002 of record NW_020874290.1, on the reverse strand, counting down.
GAATAACCCTAATTACAAAAAAACATAAATAGTTCGAACTGTAATAGGAACATATCACAATTTTTAAAGCTCGAATGGTTTGTAGAGGAAAACCTACTCTTCTCTGATCCATTCGATACGTGCAATTTCTTTTCCATCGATACGTCCCGCAATTATGTACTTGCACTCCTTTTTACCTGCTTGTTCAGTTAATCTCAATAGCTTTTTTTCATTCGCTTTACCGAAAAGAAACCTATTTTTTAATTGTGCGCGGCCTATAAAAATATCCTGCAAGCATAATATAGGATGGTTTATTAAGCATTTGCAATTCTTGTAATAAGCAATGTTTAGCTTTTCTGGTTCACACATTCAGTTTTTTTTTGCATATCTCGTCTGTATTTCTTAAACAGCTTACCCGTCTTAATTAAAATTTGGAAATCCCATATAGATAAGACTTGAAATAAGATGATTCTTTTTGTTGAATCTTTATCGTACAAATTCCTTCAACACGAGGGATATTCTAATATTTTTTTGTATATATTTATGGATTCCAATATCGTATTTTTTCTTCTTGTAGATTCTCGGAATATTTGTTGGTTGTGGTGCAAACCAAAGAGATTCATGCTTTGAGTTGTACCAAAGTATGACACCAAGCAGATTTATTTTTTTCCGCAATAATTCTCCGACTACTATACATAAAATAGATACGTCTTATTTGTTTGTGTATTTTTTTTTTTTAATATTTCTTTATAAATGCATTGTAATTTGTTGAAAATTTACATGTTACTAGCCATTTGCTTATTCAGCAAATAAACCAATCCAAATAATTGATACGATATACAAAATCAATGAAGTATACAACTTTACGACACATCACCTTTTTCTTTATGCCAAATCTTAATCAACTTGAATAATTAGTCTTACCGATGCTTTAAAGGAGTGTTGTATAACAAATATGAGAGTCGTTTTTGACTAAAGATTAATAAATTTCTATATTATTAGGCTTCTATCCTATCGATAAAATTCGATTTTTCAACTAAAAAAATGAATAAACATTTAATAAACATTTATTTAGAAATTATAAATCTTATTTGTTAATAATACGATATACTTTCTTAATATATATATATAAATTCAAATTATAAATTAAATATGATTTTCATTTTAATCGTTTCGTCCTATATAATTTAAACGAAGAGATCTATATATCATATTTTTGTATGTCCTCGGAAGTTTAGAGTAGGTGAACAAATCTAACGGGCCAATTTATGACTACCATAACGATCTGTTATAAAATAAATAGGTATGCTTCTTTTCATTACTGGGATAGCAATGCGTATGGCAATCATTTGCTGGGTACTAGATGGTAGATGTTCTGGAACCAAGTTATTATTACTATATCTTTTCTCCTTGCGTTAAGCTTATTATAATTATTCTAATATAATGATTTGCTACAAAATGATTTTTTTTATAGTGAACGCTGTCAACAGTTAATTAACTCTTTTTTTTTGTTTTTTTGTAGAGACGAGAACAAATTCATTTTTCTCTACTATTTACTACGACGACGAAGAACAAATTCCTCACTATAAAAATTTTATTCCTTTTCTACTATTCTTCTTACCAAGTGCAGGATAAACCCAAGGAGTTGCGGGTTTTTTTCTCCCAATTGGGGGCCCTCCTTCACAACCCCCATGGGATGGTCTACAGGGTTTCATAAACTACTAAACACATCATTACTACAGGACGCTTACCTAGCCCATTTTAAGATCCGGCCCTCTACCCAAACTTTTCTGGTTTAAACCCCAACATTCCCACTTTGTCCGACTGTTGCTAAGAGCAGTTTTATGGAATATCAAACGGACCTCCCCACGACAGGTTAATTTTTAATGTGCCAATTCCCCTCTTTTGCATCAGTATATCGCTACGCACCTGCTGCTACTAGCTAATTGTCCACCTTTCCCGCAGTGTGATGTTCTCATGTTATGTATGAGCCGTGCCTAAGGCATATCGGTTGAAGTAAGAATTCTTCCTTATCTGAATCAAATCAAAACCCCTTCCCAAACTGTAAAAAAGCTTCTTCCAAGCAATACGACTTTCTGGATGTAGACTGATCAATATCATAATACAGATGGATTTATATATATCGTAGAATTCTTTATATATAATCCAGCACAATCAAGCTCCACATAGAGTGGATAAATAGATCCAAATTTGCCAGAAATCCCCTCATGTTATGAATCTTCTACATCCTAGTTCTTCCCGTTCCTTCATCTGGCTTATGTTCTCTCATGTAGCATTCAGAACTGAATGACACTATGAAAATTACGTTTGCTACTTCAATGGTAACGGGTAAACGCTAGGAGACATCTCTATTTTTCCCTACGGGGGTAATCCTTAGAATTACCACTGGCTTAGCCTTTCAATTCAGCCTACGACCAATCAAATGAAATGTGAATAACCCGTCCTTCATCGCCCTCTTTGGAAAACAAGCGGGCGTTACCGGTTCTGTCCGGTGCTTAAACAATTTTTGAGATCATCTCTCCATATTATCTATCTATAGAGTCAATAATTTTATATGATAGGGGAGAGAAATCTGAACTCAAATCACTTGCTGCGTCTAACTCTTTCTAGTTTTCTGTTGAGGTCTTAATTCTCTGTAGAGGTACTCAAATTGGATTCAGTGGATCGAATTTACTAGGTATTCGCCGTAAAATCCTATGTATGGTTCTTCACAATTACGTAAAATCAATAGTTCAAACCGCATCGTCGAAAAGGTAGGGATTTCCCATTATATTATAGGAACTTCTGTAACCAGAAACAATTGGTAATCTCCATATTATAGCCCCTCCTGCGGGTGTAAAAATTATATATTTTTGCTCACAATCCCCATAGTGTATATAAGGAATAACAGAATGGATATGCATTTCGATTAGGGTCGTTTCTATGAGGTTACTATCGATCTCATATCACATATATGTCTTGGTTGTCAATTCCTGTCTGAAAGATCTATTGTTAACGAGTTATTCGACCGCTTAGTCGAACTCCCTCTCTATGCCTTCTGTTTCGGGTAAATGATGTCTCGTCTGGCAGTTCCGCCACGCTACACGCGGCGTCTAACTACCTCTGCACAACAGAATCAGCCAACGATGTTTGAACCCGTTGCATATTACTGATCTTCACTTTTGAATATTCAAAATTAGACCCTAAGGTATTTTAGCTGTTTCTCACCCATTAGCACTTCAATAAAGTCACTGAATTATTCAGTGCGAAAGATGGAGAGAAGTCAAATTAGTTAGTGTGACTGTCTATACCGGATGTAAGAATACTGTCTGTTTTTTGTTTGGGACCAAGTCTCGCACGTGTGCTTCCGGCGGTTAAGCAGTTTTGTATAAATGTTCGCCAACATGCTATTAAGAGTATATAGATTATGAAGATAGGTGCTTTTCTTTATAAGAGTGGAGATACGAATATACACCGGATTGAAAGCGTAATGATCATAAAACGTCTGTAATGCCATTGAGTATAGATCACATACTAGGTGAACTCTTCTAACCCTTATCCGGGAGCGAATGACTATTTCAAATAGCTATTGACTATGACACCAGAAAATGAAGAGTTCGAAACCCATGCTTAATATTCTGTCCTAAAGGTAATGAGAGTACTTTCCCGCCTTTATTTTCGCACGCACCATCTAAAGAACAAAGGTGGATCACATAAGACAGTTTTTACATCACGCACCTTTTATTTGCTATTCCTGTTAAGAATGTGGGTTATCTCTTAGAAGACGCAGGCAGCGCGAAGACTCATAAACTTAGGCAATTTTTACGACATAGAATCATCTTCTTAGAAATAGTCTAAGTTAATTAACTACTGCTATAGCCTAATCTGGATTATATTCACTATTCACATGCAAAACTAGTGAAACCATTTAACTATTTAGTGTCTTATACGCCGCGCTAGATGCAGAGATTTGACTATTAATTTGACAAAATTTGTCCACAGATACCGTAACTAGTTCTCTCTACTGTACTCTTCTTACTCCTTTCGGCACATGACTCACTAAGGCAGAAGTCTATTGAGATTCAGTTCTTAGAAGACATAAAAAAATCCAATATGGCCTGCCGAGTGAGCTTGCGGTACAAAGTAATAATTATATGTGTATGAGCATGAAGGAATCTGTGCCATTAATGATTGTTGACCGAGAAGAGGGCCGCCCCGTCTTCGGATGATCTGTATCATACGACTATTCGTTAAAACGAATATGTCGACTGATTTGTGATAAGCTTGAATCGAACCTAACATAAACTTTCAAAGAAACTCCTATGCCTGGGTTGGTCACAGTGTACTTTCTAGAGATGGATTTGTACACAGGACCAAGCGAGATTGTGATTTAGAAAATGTTGTTGCTCGGAACGACATAGGACACTTTAGCTATCTTATTTCTTCTTTGTTCTTTTGTTGATTGAGAGACGATGAGGAGAAAAGAGAATCTTATAATAGAAACTAATTAAGTTAAATAATATAATAATTAACAAGTAAATATAAAACAATCATCTCATGATGTACTTTTTTAATAAAAAGAATAGAGACCGGTACGAATCACATTTCATCCTCTAATTTTCATTAGCCCACGCAGCCCCGGCGACTCGGTATTGGATTTAGAGATTGGTTTAGCTTGCCTGGAAGAGAAAAGAATATAATCTTCGCTATCTACGCTCGTCTCCAATTATACGACTATCGTATCATAATATCTTTGTAAATCCTAATAAATCTCCTGATAGATCTTTTGGAAGGGAGGCCACGAGACGGCTACGATAGCCCAGCTATGGAACCACTTAGATGTTCTGATACTGAGGAAGTAGCACTAACCTTTTTCTTTCTTCATTGGAAGATGATTCTCCTAACATGGAGGGAGAATAATAAACGCAAAAATAGACCTAGGCATATTGTAACGACCACATAATATGAGAAGATTATGTAAAAGGGAAAGTTCATGCTTCTAAACCTAATTGGCAGTACAGAGGACCGGGGTTTAGCTTCTTTTGAACGACTATGATGTTGTGGAAGGAAGTCCTATTTTAGTACGTCAGAAAATCCATCCTCTAAAAGAGATAGCCAATTCGGATTACTCTTTGTCTTAAGTATGGAGATTTGATAACTCAACGAGATCTAAATGGTCTTCAATTTTAAGATACTGTGTGAATAATTCATGAATATTCCGAGATAAAACTGACTCATCACGTCCAATTTTTAAGAATGAAGAAAATAAGGGATTGACTGACGAGAAATTTGGAATATAGAGATAGGACATAAGACAAAAGTGAATCATCACTGTGCAATCACTGTCCGACTATTTTTTGTCGAGTAATATGCCACATAGCCAGAGTATCAAATAGGAGACAGAGAGGAGATTATACGAGGAGAAACTTCAATACCATTTGAATGAAGCGAAGGCATCTCGAGCAACATAAGGATTAGCGCATATGCTGCCCCACATGAGCACAGAATGCGTTCAGATTCGTAATTAGACGCATTCCTTAAAGGTGATTCATAATCTTCATTTATGAAGGCCGGGTGATTGCACTCTTTAACAGCCTAACGTGAATAAGTGAAAACTCGACTCTCAATTATTTTATTGGATCATGTTTATATACGGAAGCTCATCAAGGAGGAGTTTCGTCTAGAATGGCGATTTGGAAACAACCTGAATCCACTCATCGTGAATTTATTTCCACCACTTTTGGGGGAAGAGAATGAACCTCTTTTTATTCCTCTCCGTCGCCGCTCCCTATACTTCAAATTTCTTCATAAGAATGCTTTGCACAAGAACTAAGAATAGATCGGCATATCTTGGAGGCTCATCGGTCTGAAATTGTGAGGCTTTGTAAGGATGCATGTAAGGGCTGTGACAAGTGCGTTCTGAAGCCAAATAGGTAAGGCCAAGTCCATTGTCTAAGGGAAGAAGATCGCACTACGGCAGACTGCGATCGCGACAAAGTGTGCCACGCCAGAGAAACGGCACCTCGTGATCGGTGGACGCCTTCTTACACAACTGGAAGGGACACGATTTCGAGAGCGAGCCCTCTCTAAGTTCTCAATGAGAGAAGCAGAGCTGCGTTAAGCGCGGACCCTGATGGAATGGCCCAAGGACAAGGTGAGTTGAGGTTACATCTGAGAATCGTCGCCACAAAAAGTTGTCAGTTTAGAATCCGTTTCTGTGTAGTCTCGCTCATCGCATGCTAATTTGTAGAGTTAGCCGCTATATTTCTTCGTATCTACACTGCCTGCTCCGCTGAGTTAAGATTAAAACACTAATAGCAATAGAAGGTATTTCGTCGTCACCAATCAATAACCGCCAACACAACACAAAAAAGAAGATTATCACCGGAACTATTCTGCAAATAGCGCCAATGAAGTGAAAATCGCTTACCTACACGGGATAAACGGTAGGGCGCAAGGCACAGGCGAAAGCACCCCTTACCGAACCCTTTTCTTCGCTCGCACTCACACCACACTCTATAACTCGATCTTACTTTAAAGTCTACTCGCACCTTGTGAGGGCTCGCCAATCAGTCTAGTTAATACTTTCACTTAGGATTTCACTCTCCCTATACGCTACGCAGAGAAATAAATAGACGATTATATCTATCTATGTCATTAGATAAGGAAAAGAAAAAAGGGGCGGGTAATAGAAGAGGCCACAGGCGTTACACTAACTGAAATGAAGGCTATTTTAGGACCAACGAGATCTTGCAGTTTGAAAAAGTCACCCTTTACCATATATCATACAGCATTTGGTTCTCTCCAACGATATTGATTCCATCGCACCATGGCTTCCCCATGCTTGTCTTTTAACCAAATATCTCATTGGGAGAAGGTCAAACTCACACTCAACTTGGCCACGGATACGACAAGAGGGGAGAGAAAGAACACAAACGATCATTCGTCGTGAATAGAAGTAAAGCTCCTTCATACTACCTTTGACGAGGAAGGAATTGGATTGACCTTGAGCATTCAGGCTATATTTCACGCTTAAGAATTTGCTCCAGACCAGATACCTCGTATGAGTATACTTAGAAAACAGGGTTGGAATGTTATAGCACCTGGTAACTCAAGCCCTTGAGAAGAATAAAGACTATGTAGAAGCCCTCGTGGTTCACTAGCCTCCGCTAATGAGTGCCCAAGAGATTGAATAGACAATCGACTAACACGCGAATTATGAAGCAAGACATAAAAAATTTGGAGAGGAAAGGCCAATACTTATAAGGTTTACACGAATAATGAGGAAAGTGCTATAAAAGCTGGGTAGCCTTCGCTGAGGTTCCATCCGAACCGCTTGGTGATTGTGATGAAGAGAAGGAGGAACACTTCTACCTCTTAGCCCGCCAAAAAGGAGCTACATGCCCCTTAACTGGATGAAGCAGAAGCACCCGACCTGTAGATCAGTTTGAACTGGCCCGGAATATAGACCTTGCATCCAAAATTTACAGGGGAAAAGAGAAAAAGCACAAGAAGAGAGGAGAGAGATTCAGAAGCTATCTGAATAGATAAATAGTATGTAAGATAGTAAAGAAACATATATGTAGAGCCGATGAAGATCCCGCTCTCTCTCCTTCTGCACCAGCTCTTAGTGTAGAAGGCTCCCTCCGTCGGACTACAAAAGAATGCGATTTTAATCCAGAGAAATGGAGAGGGCGGAGAAGGACAAGTATACGAAATTATACACCTTTTCAATTAAAGCAGCAATAAGTTCTTGGAGTTCGTCTATTGGTGTCTTGAGGTTAATCTAACTCATTGTATTGAAATTAGTGGATCGATACTGCCGTCTTTGCGTACCTCGCAAGAGCACCATTTCAATGATCTAGGGATCATATCCCACTGTTGTGAAGTCTGTTATACTCTTTTGGTCTCGTGGTCGATGGTAGAGAAGGTGCGTTACTACATCCATTCAAATTTTAATAACTTATCATGAATCTTTTGTACACTTTCATCGAGAGATCTACAGTCTATGCTGGCTTATTGCTCTATTTGAACAAAAGTCGTTCATGGGTATAAGACAAACGAGGATATTTTACTCCTATTCCTCTGAGTGGTTTTTGCTTTATATTCCGTATCTTTTAATTCTAATTTTTCGTCGATAATTCAACTCGTTGCATCATCCTTCACCGTTTCTCTTGAGAAATTAAAAATACTTTCTCGCAGTTTCGGAAATCTAATTGTCCTGCGAAAGCAGTTGGATGCAGGGAAAGAATGATGCTATGGATTCAATCAAGACTATCCTAATGCGTCTTTCTAGTAAAAGTATGTGTGAAGCCAGTCACACCAATGCCTATTCATATTCAATCCATGCAGTGCACATAGCAAGCTTAATTGGCACGACAGGGGCCAAATAGATAGTAGGCCTTTAAAAAGATCCCCTTCCTGCTGTCTGTCCTTTCTTATCTTTTATCTGAATAAAAAAGGGGCTTGGAGTGAAAAGACTTCTTAAGTACCTATTGGTCAAGTGGTAACTTCTTTCCTCCTTATGAATCCTCTTCCTTTCTCTTTCGCATTAATGAAGAACACAACACATCTGGTACCTTGTTCACCGGTCATACTCAATAGAGTCTAATTGTCTCACTGTTTTTGCAATGATTCTCGTGTGCTTCTCATAGGTTCTCTGGTTCTTGATTTGGGCAGGGAAAGATGTCGATATTGGATAATAACGACAAGAGATAAAAACGGTGGAGTAATGATGCCCCAACTAGTCTGTATTCTTAAATAGAGATTCACTCTAGCTCTTACTTACTCCTTATCAGTGTCTACTTGAGATTTCAAATTGGGAACGAATGACCGAGACAGCCTGTTACAATTGACATCGGTCGACTGCATGATCGCTGCCGTCTAACATCAGCTGAAAGAATCCAGTTAGAGGACAGCCAAGGAGCATTATAATTCCTATTAGAGAGAAAGGGAGAAACCAATTGTAGCTTGGGTCCAGAAAGAGATGACGACTCAAACTCTGCTACTTGGAGGATTCCTTGTGTATTGAGTTTTAAATGGATCACATTTCAAGTAACAACTAAGTGTTGGGTCCTGTGGCCAGTTGAATGTGAGACAAGAAGAGGGAAAATCAGAGACGATCATCTGTATACCATCTGACTGTTGAAACTTTCAATCAATTTCGAAAGCATATTGAGGGTAGGTATAGCTTAAACACAGCGGGTGACAAGCATGGGTGTTAAAAGTCTATTTATTCGTTTAGGTCAATAAAAAAAGTTACGCATTAACGACTTATTGACTCCTAATTGCAATTCTTTCATAAGCCTTTCCATCGGAATAGCGGGCTGGGTTTCCCAATATTACCGAGCAAATCTATTTAAGTTTCTGAAACTTCAAAGAGGTGAAAAGCTTTTCCTCTGGATATGTACGAAGGACGATAAAGTACCACGAAGGCATCTTTTGCCAGAAGCCTATATTCTGACCCCGATGAAGCTATAGCACTCATTATCCTCTATGGGCACTAAGAAGACATATTGTTGCAGAGTTCCGGATATTTCGATCATTAGGTAACGAGGATTCCGAATATCAAACACATTGATATTCAAAAGAGATGATTCCAGCAACTAATAAAGAAAGATCGATTATCTTTGTTGGGATCCTTCCTTTCTTCAAAGTGGGAAACGAACAGATGATAGAATCAGTGAGCGAAATTTCCCGGTTGTTGTTTCGAGGAATGCTACACAGAGGCTCACAGCGGCAAGAAAAGAAAAGGGAGTGAATGTCTGAGGTTATTTCTATTTGCACACTAGATTCTAGCGCTCTCCTATTGAGCTTTAATGGCTGTGTACACAGCAGTACCTTGACTAGCCTGCAGATTTCGTAATGAGATCTTTACTAAATTTTCGATTCAGCTCTAGGGGTGAATGTCATTTATGACCTGTAACACAAGGGTTTCGGGGTGTATGTGCAAACAAAAAAAACGGAAAGCAAAAGGAATTTGAAGATAGGGGAATTACATAAGGGACCTTTTCTGGTGCTTCTGCACGATGACTTTCAAGAGAAGGATCAGCGAGTCCTCTACTTCTATGCATAATGAGAGAGATGCTTGTCGATAATATATTCGAGCTTTTTTGGTTATTCAAAGGTGATCTTAACTATAAATTAAAAAAGGGAGAAGAAAAATATCGTATCAAAAGAATCTTACGTGCCTTCTCTCCTCTTACTTATCATCATGCACAAATAGAGAAAGGTTTGCAAGCTATAGGTGAGTGCCGCCTAAAAAGTCGCAGATAAGAAGCTCCCATCTGCAACTTCCACTATTATGCTTAACACATGCGAGTCGAACACGCCTTCTTGTAAACAAAGGTCGACCAACTTCTTTATCTAATCGAAGGGAAGCTCCAGCATGCGAAAAGCTCGAAGAGTCTTCTTCTTCTGACAGATGGTCATGAACTTCAATTCTGGGTTCGAATCCTACTGAGAGGTCCACGATGGATCAGAAATTTGTTGAAGAAGAACAGATATTTTCCTTTGTTGTTCTTTCCAAGGCGGATGGGAAATTCTCATAAAGAAATAGTTAATATCAAGATAATTATGTGATTTCTGAGTATACAAAAATATACCTGTCTTCGTCTCAATTCATCTATTTTCACATCAGATTCCCGGGTGGATATGGTTTCGGAAGGATGAAACTGCAGTTCCAAATAAGATCATTCTGAATCAAAAATTCGTTTTTTTTTGGTTTATTTCCATATTCGTATTCCATGACCGGACAGGGGGGATACACGTTACCATCATCCTTAAAACACACAAAATACAAATAAAAAAGTTTACAAATACAAACAAAAACAAACAACATCTCACAAAAAGAACAA
>NW_020874290.1:1788167-1793167 GCF_003935025.1 Abrus precatorius | reverse complement strand
CACCAATTAAATTGAATATCGGATCAATGTGCTTTCTATGCTATGATGTAAAGGATACGTGGGTTTAAGATTCTGGCTCTTAGTCTTTCGGGGGTTGTAGTTTTTATTTGAGCGGGGGTATCCTCAAATAAGAACGAGGCCCGTCCCAGAAATGGGGCGGGGAAGGAGAAGTGGGCATGTGGGTCTCTTTCACAATACTATCAATATTGGAATGAGGTTTGAAAGGCTATCATTGGTAGGCGGACAAGTGAACATTCCAGTGTGATTGGGGAGAGAATAAGGTAGGCGCTGTGAATCAGGCTATTCGTGAAAGGAGATTTGTATAAAGGCGGCGAAACTACATCTCTTAAGAAGAACCACTCATAGAATGAGGACGGATATCTTTTTCTACTATCCGTACCTAAGGTTCAGTGATGACTTATGATATTCACCCAAAGGAAGCTCCTTACTCACGGGTGTGGGACTGGAGCGTAGGAAGCATTGGTTATCAGAAGCCCGGAGGGTGAACCCTGTCTGTAGCTGAGTACGGCTTGTGCGCGGAGGGAAGTCTAACCTTTCTGGCAAAATGCTTTTTTTTTCCTTCTTTATGGAGAGCGGGAGTAGTAGTTTTCATTTTTTGAAAGAAAGCAGACCCGGGACCAGCAGCCAAGCCAGCCATGCTAGACCGGAAAGAAGCCAAAGAAAGCTAAGCACCAACGAATAGCCTGCTTCCCCAACCCATCGATGAACACTTCCTATAGCATCGTACTCGGGGTTTCCGCATCTTCAGCTACAGACTCTTATTCCTTCAATGTATATCTTCTGTCCGGGCAGTTGCCCTTCTTTTCTTCTATAGTCAAGTCGGCCTTTTCCTCTGAGGTTGCGTCTACGCGAATGCATATCTGGACATGGTGTCTTTCCCCCGAAACCCACCTTTAAAGGAATAGTTGGATTGCCCTTCCTTTTTTGAAGGGAGTGGATCCTTTCCACAAATAGAACTCTCGGTCTTCTTTTTGGTTCAGCTACTTAGCTTGAGTAAGACTTCATTTCTGGGTTAAGATTACGTTCTCCTATACTATAGGGTCGTCCCTTCTTCCCTGATAGATAGCGCTAGTACAGAGATTAGGCTCTCCTACCTACATAGAAAGCAACCTTACCTTAGATTATATCCCAGCCTGGTAAGTAAGAAATGGATTACCATCCTACTAGAAGAAAGAAAAAGAATAGACTGATTCCGGGATCTCTTCTTGGCGAATTTCTCCGCTTAGGATTAGCGGGACCATAGACTACGGAAGTTGCGCTTTCTACGGGTAGATTAGCATACCCGATCAGGTCCGGGGTTGGGATACCTGGTTCCAGTGCTACGAACCAGAAGTTGCTCGATAGGAAGGGCTTCTTTATAAAAAAAGAGAAATGATATTTCATAATAGAGGAAAGATGGTAGCCTAGTTTGGATTCAAGGTATGCCACAAGGCTATCTGAGTTCACATATGTCCTTGCTTATCTCTCTTTTCAGAAGGATTGGGTGCTCATAACACGGGATATCCACAAGAAAAGTAAGAAGGAACCATAGCTGCTAGAATGCAATCTAAAACCTCATCAATAATATGATTACGTAGGACAACTCATATCTTGTTCATTCGAAAAATATTTTCTTTTTGCGGTGGTAAAAAAAAACATGCTTTTTGGGGGAGAGATACTATTTCACCAATCGAGTCCCAGGTATCTAACATATTGATACCTAACGATTTTCCGCAAAGTGGCGACGAAGGGTATAACTTGTACAAATCTTTCCATTTTCCAATTCGATCCGATCCATTCGTTCGTAGAGCTATTTACTCGATCGCAGACATTTCTGGAACACCTCTAACAGAGGGACAAATAGTCAATTTTGAAAGAACTTATTGTCAATCTCTTTCAGATATGAATCTACCTGATTCAGAAGGGAAGAACTTGCATCAGTATCTCAATTTCAATTCAAACATGGGTTTGATTCACACTCCATGTTCTGAGAAATATTTACCATCCGAAAAGAGGAAAAAACGGAGTCCTTGTCCAAAAAAATGCCTTGAGAAAGGGCAGATGTATAGAACCTTTCAACGAGATAGTGCTTTTTCAACTCTTTCAAAATGGAATCTATTCCAAACATATATACCATGGTTCCTTACCTCGACAGGGTACAAATATATAAATTTCATATTTTTAGATACTTTTTCAGACCTATTGCCGATACTAAGTAGCAGCCAAAAATTTGTATCCATTTTTCATGATATTATGCATGGATCAGATATATCATGGCGAATTCTTCAGATTCCATTGTGTCTTTCACAATGCAATCTGATAAGTAAGATATGGAATCTGATAAGTGAGATTCCGAGTAATTGTTTACATAATCTTCTTCTATCCGAAGAAATTTTTCATCGAAATAATGAATCACTATTGATATCGACACATCTGAGATCGCTAAATGTTCGGGAGTTCCTCTATTCAATCCTTTTCCTTCTTCTTGTTGCTGGATATCTCGTTCGTACACATCTTCTCTTTGTTTCTCGAGTCTATAGTGAGTTACAGACAGAGTTCGAAAAGGTCAAATCTTTGATGATTCCATCATACATGATTGAGTTGCGAAAACTTCTAGATAGGTATCCCACATCTGAACTGAATTCTTTCTGGTTAAAGAATCTCTTTCTAGTTGCTCTGGAACAATTAGGAGATTCTCTAGAAGAAATACGGGGTTCTGCTTCTGGTGGCCCCATGCTATGGGGTGGTGGTCCCGCTTATGGGGTCAAATCAATACGTTCTAAGAAGAAATATTGGAATCTCATCGATCTCATAAGTATCATACCAAATCCCATCAATCGAATCGCTTTTTCGAGAAATACGAGACATGTAAGTCATACAAGTAAAGCGATCTATTCCTTGATAAGAAAAATAAAAAACGTGAATGGTGATTGGATTGATGATAAAATAGAATCCTGGGTCTCGAACAGTGATTCGATTGATGATAAAGAAAGAGAATTCTTGGTTCAGTTCTCTACCTTAACGACAGAAACAAGGATTGATCAAATTCTATTGAGTCTGACTCATAGTGATCATTTATCAAAGAATAACTCTGGTTATCAAATGATTGAACAACCGGGAGCAATTTACTTACGATACTTAGTTGACATTCATAAAAAGTATCTAATGCATTATGAGTTCAATACATCCTGTTTAGCAGAAAGACGGATATTCCTTGCTCATTATCAGACAATTACTTATTCACAAACCCTGTGGGGGGCTAATAGTTTTCATTTCCCATCTCATGGAAAACCCTTTTCGCTCCGCTTAGCCCTACCCCCCCCTAGGGGTATTTTAGTGATAGGTTCTATAGGAACTGGACGATCCTATTTGGTCAAATACCTAGCGACAAACTCCTATGTTCCTTTCATTACAGTATTTCTGAAAAAGTTCCTGGATAACAAGCCTAAGGGTTTTCTTATTGATGATAGTGACGATAGTGACGATATTGATGATAGTGACGATATCGACCGTGACCTTGATATGGAGCTGGAGCTTCTAACTATGATGAATACGCTAACTATGGATATGATGCCGGAAATAGACCGATTTTATATCACCTTTCAATTCGAATTAGCAAAAGCAATGTCTCCTTGCATAATATGGATTCCAAACATTCATGATCTGGATGTGAATGAATCGAATTACTTATCCCTCGGTCTATTAGTGAACTATCTCTCCAGGGATTGTGAAAGATGTTCCACTAGAAATATTCTTGTTATTGCTTCGACTCATATTCCCCAAAAAGTAGATCCCGCTCTAATAGCTCCGAATAAATTAAATACATGCATTAAGATACGAAGGCTTCTTATTCCACAACAACGAAAGCACTTTTTCACTCTTTCATATACTAAGGGATTTCACTTGGAAAAGAAAATGTTCCATACTAATGGATTCGGGTCCATAACCATAACTATGGGTTCCAATGTACGAGATCTTGTAGCACTTACTAATGAGGCCTTATCGATTAGTATTATACAAAAAAAATCCATCCTAGACACTAATATAATTAGATCTGCTCTTCATAGACAAACTTGGGATTTGCGATCTCAGGTAAGATCGGTTCAGGATCATGGGATCCTTTTCTATCAGATAGGAAGGGCTGTTTCACAAAATGTACTTCTAAGTAATTGCTCCATAGATCCTATATTTATCTATATGAAGAAGAAATCATGTAACGAGGGGGATTCTTATTTGTACAAATGGTACTTCGAACTTGGAAGGAGCATGAAGAAATTAACGATACTTCTTTATCTTTTGAGTTGTTCTGCCGGATCGGTCGCTCAAGACCTTTGGTCTCTACCCGGACCTGATGAAAAAAATGGGATCACTTCTTATGGACTCGTTGAGAATAATTCTGATCTAGTTCATGGCCTATTAGAAGTAGAAGGCGCTCTGGTGGGATCCTCACGGACAGAAAAAAATTGCAGTCAGTTTGATAATGATCGAGTGACATTGCTTCTTCGGTCCGAACCAAGGAATCCCTTAAATATGATTCAAAATGGATCTTGTTCTATCGTTGATCAGAGATTTCTCCATGAAAAATATGAATCGGAGTTTGAAGAAGGGGGAGGAGTCCTCGACCCGCAACAGATAGAGGAGGATTTTTTCAATCACATAGTTTGGGCTCCTAGAATATGGCGCCCTTGGGGCTTTCTATTTGATTGTATCGAAAGGCCCAATGAATTGGGATTTCCCTATTGGGCCAGGTCATTTCGGGGCAAGCAGATCATTTATGATGAAGAGGATGAGCTTCAAGAAAATGATTCAGAGTTCTTACAGGGTGGAACCATGCAGTACCAGACACGAGATAGATCTTCCAAAGAACAAGGCTTTTTTCGAATAAGCCAATTCATTTGGGACCCTGCGGATCCACTCTTTTTCCTATTCAAAGATCAGCCTTTTGTCTCTGTGTTTTCACATCGAGAATTCTTTGCAGATGAAGAGATGTCAAGGGGGCT
>NW_020874290.1:1738167-1745667 GCF_003935025.1 Abrus precatorius | reverse complement strand
TCGGTCTATTTCCGGCATCATATCCATAGTTAGCGTATTCATCATAGTTAGAAGCTCCAGCTCCATATCAAGGTCACGGTCGATATCGTCACTATCATCAATATCGTCACTATCGTCACTATCATCAATAAGAAAACCCTTAGGCTTGTTATCCAGGAACTTTTTCAGAAATACTGTAATGAAAGGAACATAGGAGTTTGTCGCTAGGTATTTGACCAAATAGGATCGTCCAGTTCCTATAGAACCTATCACTAAAATACCCCTAGGGGGGGTAGGGCTAAGCGGAGCGAAAAGGGTTTTCCATGAGATGGGAAATGAAAACTATTAGCCCCCCACAGGGTTTGTGAATAAGTAATTGTCTGATAATGAGCAAGGAATATCCGTCTTTCTGCTAAACAGGATGTATTGAACTCATAATGCATTAGATACTTTTTATGAATGTCAACTAAGTATCGTAAGTAAATTGCTCCCGGTTGTTCAATCATTTGATAACCAGAGTTATTCTTTGATAAATGATCACTATGAGTCAGACTCAATAGAATTTGATCAATCCTTGTTTCTGTCGTTAAGGTAGAGAACTGAACCAAGAATTCTCTTTCTTTATCATCAATCGAATCACTGTTCGAGACCCAGGATTCTATTTTATCATCAATCCAATCACCATTCACGTTTTTTATTTTTCTTATCAAGGAATAGATCGCTTTACTTGTATGACTTACATGTCTCGTATTTCTCGAAAAAGCGATTCGATTGATGGGATTTGGTATGATACTTATGAGATCGATGAGATTCCAATATTTCTTCTTAGAACGTATTGATTTGACCCCATAAGCGGGACCACCACCCCATAGCATGGGGCCACCAGAAGCAGAACCCCGTATTTCTTCTAGAGAATCTCCTAATTGTTCCAGAGCAACTAGAAAGAGATTCTTTAACCAGAAAGAATTCAGTTCAGATGTGGGATACCTATCTAGAAGTTTTCGCAACTCAATCATGTATGATGGAATCATCAAAGATTTGACCTTTTCGAACTCTGTCTGTAACTCACTATAGACTCGAGAAACAAAGAGAAGATGTGTACGAACGAGATATCCAGCAACAAGAAGAAGGAAAAGGATTGAATAGAGGAACTCCCGAACATTTAGCGATCTCAGATGTGTCGATATCAATAGTGATTCATTATTTCGATGAAAAATTTCTTCGGATAGAAGAAGATTATGTAAACAATTACTCGGAATCTCACTTATCAGATTCCATATCTTACTTATCAGATTGCATTGTGAAAGACACAATGGAATCTGAAGAATTCGCCATGATATATCTGATCCATGCATAATATCATGAAAAATGGATACAAATTTTTGGCTGCTACTTAGTATCGGCAATAGGTCTGAAAAAGTATCTAAAAATATGAAATTTATATATTTGTACCCTGTCGAGGTAAGGAACCATGGTATATATGTTTGGAATAGATTCCATTTTGAAAGAGTTGAAAAAGCACTATCTCGTTGAAAGGTTCTATACATCTGCCCTTTCTCAAGGCATTTTTTTGGACAAGGACTCCGTTTTTTCCTCTTTTCGGATGGTAAATATTTCTCAGAACATGGAGTGTGAATCAAACCCATGTTTGAATTGAAATTGAGATACTGATGCAAGTTCTTCCCTTCTGAATCAGGTAGATTCATATCTGAAAGAGATTGACAATAAGTTCTTTCAAAATTGACTATTTGTCCCTCTGTTAGAGGTGTTCCAGAAATGTCTGCGATCGAGTAAATAGCTCTACGAACGAATGGATCGGATCGAATTGGAAAATGGAAAGATTTGTACAAGTTATACCCTTCGTCGCCACTTTGCGGAAAATCGTTAGGTATCAATATGTTAGATACCTGTGACTCGATTGGTGAAATAGTATCTCTCCCCCAAAAAGCATGTTTTTTTTTACCACCGCAAAAAGAAAATATTTTGTTGCGAATGAACAAGATATTGAGGAATTGTCCATACGTAAAATCATTATTATTGATACAGGCCTTTTCCACATAAAAAGGGAATCTTTTGTTACAATAGAAGCAGAAGTGATATCGATTATTCAAGAATCGAAGTCGATTTGCTTTATAAAAAGAGGATATCAATGAACTTCTATGAAATGGTTTCACGGGATTCAGCCAATTGTCTTGATCGTGGGATATCGTTGAGAAATAGGAATCCGTGTTATCAAAAGATTTCCTGCAATTCTTTCTAGTATGGAATGAGTCAATCATCCACTTTGGTATCTTATTGAACAAAAATGGTGATATTGTTCCTCCATTGATCAAGAATTTCGATTTTTGGGAAGTATCATGGTCATCCAATAATAAGGGTTTCCTTTTTTTTCAAATGAAAGATTTGAAGACCTATTGATTCTAACAACTGATTACAGAGTGGATCATTCGGACCTTTCAACTCATAGATGTGGATCTCGGACCTATGAATGGGGATACTCCCGAAACTCACAAAGAAAAAAGGAAGTGAGTTAGACAAAAAGAGAAGAAACTTGGACAAAAAAAAGAAGTAACTTGGACAAAAAGAAACAAATGACTTAAACAAATATTTTTGTCGATAACCTCAGACCATCAATCGATATTGATTAATATTAATCGATCGAACACTACTTGAAAACGGCTATTCTGCTCAGAAATGAAATGGTCAAATGTTCCTGGAAATTCTTGCTCCCATTGGACCATTTGTATCTATATGCATTAGGATCCCGATTCATGGATCTCTCCGGTTCGAGAAATAAAATAAGAAGATCGAACCATTTCTTCTGACTCTTTTTCAAATTTGATAAATGTTGGTTGATCGTGTATTTCATTATAGTTCTATGATTCAGAGTATCATTTCCTATTTGATACCTTTGAATTCCATATTCGAAGTTGCGATCGATAAATACCGGAATAAGTTTGTCCTATCACGGGTATTCTGTAAATATTCCATTCCAAAAGAGAAAATCGAAACAATTGGATTTTTGGAGATCTGGATGCAATTACTAATATGATCTGACCAGTAACAGATGAAAACTTCATTCTCGATTCTACAAAAATTTTTATGAAATCCTGTTCTTGCTTCTCTTCGATGGAAATTTGATTTTCTCCAGAATGTATCTAATTATTTGTCCTAATTCTTCTTCTGATTGATCTAGTTCCAACCTCTGATCAAAAAGATATGATTTCGTTCTATTATTCTTAACAAGTTTAGTAATGAGCAAACCCTATTGTTCCGATGAGAGAGAAGAACCACTGATTAGTTTTCGGGGAAATTTCCAAACGAACCAATTTCAACGAAATCTTATCAATTTCTTATTACTATGTTCAACTCTATGTATTCCTCTATCGTAGTAGTACATTGAATGTACAGAAAGTGCTAACAGAGTTTCTTTTTCTATAAACGCTGCTCTAGAGAATGTTTGCGGCGCTTAACGATTGTATTAAAAACTATCTTTGTAGCTCCAGATGTTTCTTCTATTGCTCCTTCTACTATCTGGACTATACCAGAAACAATGTACGGTCTAATGAGCTACTACGAATATTATACTCTGGGTGGGCAAGCTTCTATTCTGTTTATGGTTTCTTGCTATATGGTTCATTCGGGGAGAGATCGACTTCAAAATAGAATGGTCTTATATAATACACAAATGTTATTAATAATCCCAGGAATTTAATTCGCGTATATCCATCACGTGTAGGAATGGTTCAAGCTTTCCCCAGCCCCTTCTCATCAATGACTCCTGACGATACGAGGAGTGCTTCGTTCGATAAATTCCTATATTCTCTCATGCTATTTCTGAGATGTTTTGTAATTTTCACAAACTTCCATGGACTGCAGAAGAAGAACATGCCTATTCCCACTCGGACCAAACATAATTACTTGTTCAACATAAACTAATAAAGGTGAACGAGCAGTAAACAACGAATCCTTCTTGCATAAACAGATTCATTTTGCAAGTTCGTTCATTACGGTAGTCCTACCAAAGATCGTACTAATGACTTATACAATACTATAGAATTTCGATGCGTAGATCTACTAGTTGGTTTCACCTTCAGAGATAGAGGTATATAGGAGCATCCGTCGACAAAAGGATCACCCTAAGATGACATCTGTGACTATCTGAGAACGAATCAAATCAACATGGTTCATTTTTTAACTTCTCGACCTCGTTCCGTGGGAACAAGTCATAAGATTGAGAAAAATCGATCATTCACAACCACTGATGAAGCATCCCGAAAATAAATTCAAATATCCTTTTGAAAATTCAAAAATCGAAAGGATCGGTCTTAGACATACGCTACGAGCAATCAAAAATTAAAGAAGAACTCATCTTCTTTTCTTATCACTTAGGAGCCGTGCGAGATGAAAGTCTCATGCACGGTTTTAATGAGAAAAGAATAGGAATCCTCTTTCGACTCTGACTCTCCCACTCCAGTCGTTGCTTTTCTTTTCGTTACTTCGAAATAGCTGCTTCAGCTTCAGCCACCGAATATTTCGATATTCCTTTTTATTCTCATCAAAGAATGGCATCTGTCTTAAAATCCAGTTATCTTTAGCATGATATTGGGGAATCTTATGCATTACCAAACAAGCATGAAACGTATCTTATTCTGTCATAGGTCAAATCGATAATGTAATATTGGAATAATTGTTGGAGACTCAATGGTGGATATGCAAGCATATAACTTATAAGTTCTCATATCTTCATGAATCTAGGAACTTTTGCTTGCATGTATCATCATTTGGTCAGTACCGAACTGATCTAATCATTTTCAGATTATGCAAGCTCCATTATACACTCAAATCCTTTCTGGATCTCTTTAGCCCTATTCTCTTCATACTCTAAGAGTCTTCTCCACTAGCATTTTCGAAACTTGCTTATTGTGTGAGGCAGGCAGGCTTATTATTTCTTGGTTTCAATGGACTCCTTACGAGCGTTGTTTCTATCTACTATTATCTAAAAATAATCAAGTTATTAATCTTGACGAAACCAAGAAATTAACTACTTCACGTGCGAAATAAGAGGCCACTTTAATATCAAACAATTCCATCGAATTGAGTATGATTGTATGTGTGATAGCATTCTACTATACTAGAATATCATGAACCCGATATGAAATTGCTCAGATACCCTTTTTAGCTTCGAGAATCTATTTCTTAGTTCAACTCTTATCTTACTAACTGATATTATCAAAGAAATTAGTAATATTCTTGTTCCGCCCAAATGTATACTTTGGGTTATGAATATAAATAATATCTGATGGATCGAGTCGATTCCATGGTTATAAGTTCATCCATACCGACCAGACCGAATAGGGTATAACATTCTCATTATGAGAAGGGGTCATTCAGCGTAACTAATAGATTACTATGTTACATATATAATCTGCGTTTCCATTCCATAGATTAGGAATATGCGTAATCGACCGCTTTTTACATATCTCTCATATTTAGGCCCTATCACCTCTTTTGGCTTCTATTGAATCGAGAAATAGATTTGATGTCCATTTTTTTTTGATAGAATATATATAAAGATCCTCCGAATAATTCAAATTGAACCAATTGGATGTCCGACTCGGCCTATATACATGACCAATCAATAAAAAATACTCTAAATCTACCTTTGCAAATCCAAACACAAATAGAATGATCAAAATTTCATGCAATTATCCGCAACACGTCAAGATGCCTTGCGTGTAATTAACACGACTCATAAATCTTGATAATACCGAGTTCGCCTCTCAAGTTCATAATATTGAACTCTCTTGGAATGTGGAATAAATTGTCAGCAGCTGATCACGATAATCTCTGGAATATCTATTCTTATTAATTATGAACTGGCCCTATCTTTGAAAAAATTTCTTCTTGTTCCGCCACCCCCCCGAGTATATGCTTCAAAAGAATCACCACAGGGTAGATTGATACAATAAAACCCTGTAAAATGCCCACCGTAACCCGCGGATAAATACATTACATAGTCCGTTTTAGGATGGCGACTTATCCATTCAATGACTTTGCACCGGACGTTCCCAAAATGGGACTGTACTCTCGGTCGGTGAATTCAAAATAGACGCCTGTTGGCAATTCAAACCTTCCTTCTCCTTTCGGGACCTATCCAAAAGAAAGAGAATTCAGTACTTCTTGGTCATGAATATCTGAAATAGGACAAAACCGCCCCGTAGATCTCTTTTCTTCGAACAAAACAATTAGAATTAGGCTCGGTCAACTGGAATTGTATTATCGATATAGGGATCTTTCATTGAGAGATCCATATCCATCGACCTGAGACGAAGAGAAAAAAGGTCATCCATTTTTTGAGTATTCAGTTAAACCAATGATCGTTATTGAGTAGATACAACAACCATTCATCCGGGGATAAAAAGCCATCTTTTTCTTCAACAATCTTTGTCATTGATCCCAATAGCTTCCGTTAGAAGAACAGATTTGATAAATATGATAACTCTCAGATAGAGTATTAGAACAAAAAATCCATTAGATAATGAACTATTGTTCTAACCATTCTTGGCAATGAATCAACAATTCAAAAATTCTTTCTTGCTATTCTTGAGAAACCAGCGTTTATATATGTAGTAGAAGATCTGTTTGGGAATAAGAAACCCCTGACATCTCTCATCTGCAAAGAATTCTCGATGTGACAAAACAGAGACAAAAGGCTGAGTCTTAAGGAAAAAGAGGTGATCCGCAGGCCAAATGAATGCTTATTCGATAAAAGCCTTGTTCTTTGGAAATCTATCTCGCTGTCTGGTCTGCATGGTCCACCCTGTAAGAACTCTGAATCATTTTCTTGAAGCTCATCCTCTTCATCATAAATATCTGCTTGCCCCGAAATGACCTGGCCCAATAGGAAATCCCAATTTCATTGGCCTTCGATAAATCAATAGAAAGCCCCAAGGCGCCCATATTCTAGGAGCCCAAACTATGTGTGATTGAAAAAATCATCCTCTATCTGTTTGGTCGAGGACTCCTCCCCCTTCTTCAACTCCGATTCATATTTTTCATGAGAAATCTCTGATCAACGATAGAACAAATCCATTTGAATCATATTTAAGGATTCCTTGGTTCGGACCGAAGAAATCAATGTCACTCGAATCATTATCAAACTGACTGCAATTTTTTTCTGTCCGTGAGGATCCCCACCAGAGCGCCTTCTACTTCTAATAGCCATGACTACTAGATTCAGAATATATTCTCAACGAGTCCCATAAAAAGTGATCCCATTTTTTTCATCAGGTCCGAGACCAAAGGTCTTGAGCGACCGATCCGGCAGAACAACTCAAAGATAAAGAAATCGTAATTTTCTCATGCTCCTTCCAAGTTCGAAGTACATTTGTACAATAGAATCCCCCTGTTACATGATTTCTTCTTCATATAGATAAATATAGGATCTATGGAGCAATTACTTAGAAGTACATTTTGTGAAACAAGCCCTTCCTATCTGATAGAAAGAGATCCCATGAT
>NW_020874290.1:1725667-1730667 GCF_003935025.1 Abrus precatorius | reverse complement strand
GCCCCGAAATGACCTGGCCCAATAGGGAAATCCCAATTCATTGGGCCTTTCGATACAATCAAATAGAAAGCCCCAAGGGCGCCATATTCTAGGAGCCCAAACTATGTGATTGAAAAAATCCTCCTCTATCTGTTGCGGGTCGAGGACTCCTCCCCCTTCTTCAAACTCCGATTCATATTTTTCATGGAGAAATCTCTGATCAACGATAGAACAAGATCCATTTTGAATCATATTTAAGGGATTCCTTGGTTCGGACCGAAGAAGCAATGTCACTCGATCATTATCAAACTGACTGCAATTTTTTTCTGTCCGTGAGGATCCCACCAGAGCGCCTTCTACTTCTAATAGGCCATGAACTAGATCAGAATTATTCTCAACGAGTCCATAAGAAGTGATCCCATTTTTTTCATCAGGTCCGGGTAGAGACCAAAGGTCTTGAGCGACCGATCCGGCAGAACAACTCAAAAGATAAAGAAGTATCGTTAATTTCTTCATGCTCCTTCCAAGTTCGAAGTACCATTTGTACAAATAAGAATCCCCCTCGTTACATGATTTCTTCTTCATATAGATAAATATAGGATCTATGGAGCAATTACTTAGAAGTACATTTTGTGAAACAGCCCTTCCTATCTGATAGAAAAGGATCCCATGATCCTGAACCGATCTTACCTGAGATCGCAAATCCCAAGTTTGTCTATGAAGAGCAGATCTAATTATATTAGTGTCTAGGATGGATTTTTTTTGTATAATACTAATCGATAAGGCCTCATTAGTAAGTGCTACAAGATCTCGTACATTGGAACCCATAGTTATGGTTATGGACCCGAATCCATTAGTATGGAACATTTTCTTTTCCAAGTGAAATCCCTTAGTATATGAAAGAGTGAAAAAGTGCTTTCGTTGTTGTGGAATAAGAAGCCTTCGTATCTTAATGCATGTATTTAATTTATTCGGAGCTATTAGAGCGGGATCTACTTTTTGGGGAATATGAGTCGAAGCAATAACAAGAATATTTCTAGTGGAACATCTTTCACAATCCCTGGAGAGATAGTTCACTAATAGACCGAGGGATAAGTAATTCGATTCATTCACATCCAGATCATGAATGTTTGGAATCCATATTATGCAAGGAGACATTGCTTTTGCTAATTCGAATTGAAAGGTGATATAAAATCGGTCTATTTCCGGCATCATATCCATAGTTAGCGTATTCATCATAGTTAGAAGCTCCAGCTCCATATCAAGGTCACGGTCGATATCGTCACTATCATCAATATCGTCACTATCGTCACTATCATCAATAAGAAAACCCTTAGGCTTGTTATCCAGGAACTTTTTCAGAAATACTGTAATGAAAGGAACATAGGAGTTTGTCGCTAGGTATTTGACCAAATAGGATCGTCCAGTTCCTATAGAACCTATCACTAAAATACCCCTAGGGGGGGGTAGGGCTAAGCGGAGCGAAAAGGGTTTTCCATGAGATGGGAAATGAAAACTATTAGCCCCCCACAGGGTTTGTGAATAAGTAATTGTCTGATAATGAGCAAGGAATATCCGTCTTTCTGCTAAACAGGATGTATTGAACTCATAATGCATTAGATACTTTTTATGAATGTCAACTAAGTATCGTAAGTAAATTGCTCCCGGTTGTTCAATCATTTGATAACCAGAGTTATTCTTTGATAAATGATCACTATGAGTCAGACTCAATAGAATTTGATCAATCCTTGTTTCTGTCGTTAAGGTAGAGAACTGAACCAAGAATTCTCTTTCTTTATCATCAATCGAATCACTGTTCGAGACCCAGGATTCTATTTTATCATCAATCCAATCACCATTCACGTTTTTTATTTTTCTTATCAAGGAATAGATCGCTTTACTTGTATGACTTACATGTCTCGTATTTCTCGAAAAAGCGATTCGATTGATGGGATTTGGTATGATACTTATGAGATCGATGAGATTCCAATATTTCTTCTTAGAACGTATTGATTTGACCCCATAAGCGGGACCACCACCCCATAGCATGGGGCCACCAGAAGCAGAACCCCGTATTTCTTCTAGAGAATCTCCTAATTGTTCCAGAGCAACTAGAAAGAGATTCTTTAACCAGAAAGAATTCAGTTCAGATGTGGGATACCTATCTAGAAGTTTTCGCAACTCAATCATGTATGATGGAATCATCAAAGATTTGACCTTTTCGAACTCTGTCTGTAACTCACTATAGACTCGAGAAACAAAGAGAAGATGTGTACGAACGAGATATCCAGCAACAAGAAGAAGGAAAAGGATTGAATAGAGGAACTCCCGAACATTTAGCGATCTCAGATGTGTCGATATCAATAGTGATTCATTATTTCGATGAAAAATTTCTTCGGATAGAAGAAGATTATGTAAACAATTACTCGGAATCTCACTTATCAGATTCCATATCTTACTTATCAGATTGCATTGTGAAAGACACAATGGAATCTGAAGAATTCGCCATGATATATCTGATCCATGCATAATATCATGAAAAATGGATACAAATTTTTGGCTGCTACTTAGTATCGGCAATAGGTCTGAAAAAGTATCTAAAAATATGAAATTTATATATTTGTACCCTGTCGAGGTAAGGAACCATGGTATATATGTTTGGAATAGATTCCATTTTGAAAGAGTTGAAAAAGCACTATCTCGTTGAAAGGTTCTATACATCTGCCCTTTCTCAAGGCATTTTTTTGGACAAGGACTCCGTTTTTTCCTCTTTTCGGATGGTAAATATTTCTCAGAACATGGAGTGTGAATCAAACCCATGTTTGAATTGAAATTGAGATACTGATGCAAGTTCTTCCCTTCTGAATCAGGTAGATTCATATCTGAAAGAGATTGACAATAAGTTCTTTCAAAATTGACTATTTGTCCCTCTGTTAGAGGTGTTCCAGAAATGTCTGCGATCGAGTAAATAGCTCTACGAACGAATGGATCGGATCGAATTGGAAAATGGAAAGATTTGTACAAGTTATACCCTTCGTCGCCACTTTGCGGAAAATCGTTAGGTATCAATATGTTAGATACCTGTGACTCGATTGGTGAAATAGTATCTCTCCCCCAAAAAGCATGTTTTTTTTTACCACCGCAAAAAGAAAATATTTTGTTGCGAATGAACAAGATATTGAGGAATTGTCCATACGTAAAATCATTATTATTGATACAGGCCTTTTCCACATAAAAAGGGAATCTTTTGTTACAATAGAAGCAGAAGTGATATCGATTATTCAAGAATCGAAGTCGATTTGCTTTATAAAAAGAGGATATCAATGAACTTCTATGAAATGGTTTCACGGGATTCAGCCAATTGTCTTGATCGTGGGATATCGTTGAGAAATAGGAATCCGTGTTATCAAAAGATTTCCTGCAATTCTTTCTAGTATGGAATGAGTCAATCATCCACTTTGGTATCTTATTGAACAAAAATGGTGATATTGTTCCTCCATTGATCAAGAATTTCGATTTTTGGGAAGTATCATGGTCATCCAATAATAAGGGTTTCCTTTTTTTCAAATGAAAGATTTGAAGACCTATTGATTCTAACAACTGATTACAGAGTGGATCATTCGGACCTTTCAACTCATAGATGTGGATCTCGGACCTATGAATGGGGATACTCCCGAAACTCACAAAGAAAAAAGGAAGTGAGTTAGACAAAAAGAGAAGAAACTTGGACAAAAAAAGAAGTAACTTGGACAAAAAGAAACAAAGTGACTTAAACAAATATTTTTTGTCGATAACCTCAGACCAATCAATCGAATATTGATTAATATGTAATCGATCGAACACTACTTGAAAACGGCTATTCTGCTCAGAAATGAAATGGTCCAAATGTTCCTGGAAATTCTTGCTCCCATTGGACCATTTGTATCTATATGCATTAGGATCCCGATTCATGGATCTCTCCGTTCGAGAAATAAAAATAAGAAGATCGAACCATTTCTTCTGACTCTTTTTCAAATTTGATAAATGTTGGTTGATCGTGTATTTCATTATAGTTCTATGATTCAGAGTATCATTTCCTATTTGATACCTTTGAATTCCATATTCGAAGTTGCGATCGAATCGATTCTTTTTAATGAATCGATTCAATACATTTCTTATGTAACCAGGGATGCTATATTGGATTTGAATCAGATTTCGGATCAATCTATATTGATTGACTGCCTCCATTATGTTGTTGCTAGCAAATACCACTATTTTTGGTTTTGGATCCTCTAAATCATTCCCACAAGAGGTCTGGACCCATTTTTTTATGATCCTTCGATAAAAAGATTCATTCTCTTCATAAAAAAGAGGAGGTAGGACCAATAAAGATTGATTTTTCGATTCATCCCTGGAGTTGAATACCTCATTCAAAAATGGTTTTTGATCCAATCCGGAGGAATCAATAGAAAAAGTCAATTCCCTATGATACACCAGATCCGGCTCGGTTATTGATAGAGTGAATAGATCTGCCATTTCTTGAAATATCTCTTCTGATTCAAAATCGTGGTGTAACGTGTATCCCCCCCTGTTCCGGTCATGGAATAGATGAAATAAACCAAAAAACGGATTTTTGTTCAAGAATGAAATCTTATTGGAACTGTCCAGTTCATCCTTCGGAACCATATCACATCCCGGATCTGATGAAATAGGATGAATTGAGACGGTATTTTGTAAGTACATAATTATCTTGAATATATTAACTATTTCTTTATTTTCCCATCGCCTGGAAAGAACAAAAGAAATATCTTGTTCTTTCTTCAACAATTTCTGATCTCTAGTGGACCTCTCAGTAGGATTCGAACCCAGATGAAGTTCTGACCATCTGTCAGAGAAAAAAGAACGATTGGCTCTTGCAGGATTCCCAAGAAATTCTTCGATTTTTTCCGGAAGCAGATGATTATTCATCTGCTTCTCACGTTCCATGAATAGTCGGCACATTGAGGAATATCCAGAAAGGCTTTTAGGGAATCGCTCTGATT
>NW_020874290.1:1713167-1720667 GCF_003935025.1 Abrus precatorius | reverse complement strand
TTCATCAACAGATGCCGCTTCCCATATCGGATAAAAGTGCAAACCTATAGCCGCCGAAGTAGGAATAATGGCACCAGAAATGATATTGTTTCCATAAAGTAGAGATCCAGAAACAGGCTCACGAATACCATCAATATCTACTGGAGGAGCAGCAATAAAAGCGATAATAAATACAGAAGTTGCGGTCAATAAGGTAGGGATCATCAAAACACCAAACCATCCAATGTAAAGACGATTTTCAGTGCTGGTTATCCAGTTACAGAAGCGACCCCATAGGCTTTCGCTCTCGCGTCTCTCTAAAATTGCAGTCATGGTAAAATCTTGGTTCATTTAATCATCAGGGACTCCCAAGCACACGAATTCTCTATAACTAGATAATTTAAGAGCTTGTTATTCAACAGTATAACATGACTGTTATACCGGTGTCAACCAATACCAATATTCATAATATGCTCTTATTCATCTAGATTTATCCGAATTTCCTTTTTATTCCATTTCATTCATTCAAAAAATGGGTTTTTTAGAGATCGTTATAGTATGTACATATAATTTCCATATATTAATTATTTGATATATTCATTAGCAATGGGTTGCCCGGGACTCGAACCCGGAACTAGTCGGATGGAGTAGATAATTTCTTTTTTAATCAAATTCAATACAATAATAAAACAAGAAAAAATCTCTCCCCAAGCCGTGCTTGCATTTTTCATTGCACATGGCTTTCCCTATGTATACATATAAACCTGAATAAATTCTCTAGGAAAAGACTCTAAGAAAATAAAATATTCAGTTGATGAACCCCAAATCCCGACTCTTATTACATGAACATTTCAAAATCCTATAGATAGGATAATACTAATCAAAATAAATGAATTTATCTTCATTTAATGAGAATTTCGATGAATCCATTTACAAAGTATCATAACCATTTATGAATGGTTGACTAGATCAGATCATGGCTGAAAAGAATATCCAAATACCAAATTCGACCTCTATATAACCTCTGCAAAGTAGAAGAAGTTCTTGGAAAGATCAAAGAAAAAATGTCTTCTTCTTCTGTAAAGAATTCTTCCAATAATTTTTCTGAATCTAATCTTTTCAAAAAAGCGCGTACAGTACTTTTGTGTTTACGAGCCAAAGTTTTAATACAAGAAAGCCGAAGTATATATTTTATTCGATACAAATTCTTTTTTTTTGAGGATCCATTGTAATAATGAGAAAAATTTCTGCATATCCGCAAAAATCGGTCAATAATATCAAAATCGGATAAATCGGCCCAGACCGATTTACTAAGGGGATGCCCCAATACATTACAAAATTTCGCTTTAACCAATGATCTAATTAGAAGAATAATTGGAACTCTTGTATCAAGCTTTTTCATAACAATTTCCATTAGAAATGAATTTTGCAACATTTGACTCCGTACCACTGAAAGATTTAGTTGCAAATTTAAAAAATAATCCAAAAAGTGAAATGAATGCTCGGATAATTGGTTTATATGGATCGTTCCTGGTTGAGACCAAACATCAAAATGACATTGCCATAAATGGATAAAATAGTATTTCCATTTATTCATCAAAAGAGGCGTATTCCTTGAAACCAGAATTGATTTTTCTTGATATCTAACATAATGGATGAAAGGATCCTTGAAGAATGATAAAGTATATGAAAAATCCTTAGCAATGACTTGTACAAGATGTTCTATTTTTGCATAGAAAAAAATTCGTTCAAAAAAAACGCAAAAAGATTCTAATCGTAAATGAAAAGATTTGTTCCGTAGAAAAAGAAAGATAGATTCGTGTTCCCATACATATAAATTATATAGGAACAAGAAAAATCTTGGATTACTTTTTGAAAAAGTAGAAATTAATTTTTTTGGAGTAATAAGACTATTCCAATTACAATAGTAATAAAAAAAAAACCTTAATAAATGAAAGAAAGAGACATCTTTCATCCAGTATCGAAGGATTTGAACCAAGATTTCCAGATGGATAGGATAGGGTATTCGTATATCTGACTCATAATTAAAATATATTAATTTATCCTCGAAAAAGGGAAAAATGGAATGAATTGATCGCAAATTTTTATAAAATTTTACGATTTCTGCCCCTTCTAAGGAAGAGCTAAATTGTAAGGAAAATGGAATTTCCACGACGACAACAAAACCTTCTGATATTATTTGAGAATAAATATTATTGTTATACCCCCAAAATGGATTTTTGTTAGAATCATTCGTAGAAATGATCAATTGACTTTGTTGATACATTCGAGTAATTAAACGTTTTACAATTAGTAAACTAGATTTATTGTCATAACCCACATTTTCTATAAAAATGGATCTATTTAAATCATGACCATAAGTGAGTCCATAAATATACTCCCGAAAAATAAGTGGGTATAGGAAGTTCTGATGGCGAGATCTATTTAGTTCTAAATATACTTGATATTCCTCCATTCTAAAAATTATATTTGATCAAAGGATCAGGGATTCATTGGATTATCAAATGATACATAGTGCGATACGATCAAAACAGGGTATTCTATATTCGAATTAGAATAAAAAACGAATATAAATAGATACCCAGAAAAAAATAAGTAAAACCCGTCAACGGACTCTCTATCTTCGCTTTTTCCATCTAATTGCTCTAGGATAACAAGCTAGTTAGAAATCCTTTATTTTTTCTCAGCCCAATCGCTCTTTTGATTTTGGAAAAAAAATATCTTCATCAATATACTCTTTCTTTTACACATTTATTGCTACCCCATAACATAATAATGGGGAATAGCTATATAGTTAGGACTCATAACAAAAATAAAAAAAATCCATTCATGGGAAAAGCTTTTCCCACATCAAGCACTAATCTCTTTTTAACGTACAATTAGATGGGTAATCATTCAAATAAAAAAGAAATGAGAACTCGTTGCTTTTTGTTTCCCTATAATTGGAGCCGCCAAGCTCTATCCCTTTATTAATTAAACCGAACTTAATTTTTTTGTTCCAAGTCAAAAAAATTAAAACAAAAAATTGGGCCGGATCCAATAAGAATGAAATCTTTTTAGAATTTGCCATTAATACGACATGCTACTTTTTCCATTTATTCCTTTCTGGATCAGTCGTGGTCTTACAACTCTACCGATGATATGGACGAATCAATTGCTTCATAGAAATGTGTAAAAAATGAAGTCGCTCTTAAAAGCCGAGTACTCTACCATTGAGTTAGCAACCCCAATAGAATTAAAAAAAAGGATAAGTGTGTATATCCAATCGCAATAAAAACAATAAAAATAAAAGATTGAATTGTCTACTATGTTATACATTATACATTATTATATATATATATTTCGTTTAGTTTTTGATTGACTTTTCAATCAATTCCCTTTCAATCAAAAAAGAGCTTCTTGTTTGTATCTCAGAGAATCCAACGAACCCACCATTTAATGAAGTCAAAAAAGTTTATGTAACGTTAGTAAATCGATCCATTTATTCACAATCGGATTATATTTGTTTGAGACACTGTTGTCAATATTAATCTTGAAAAAAGAATACAATAGAAAAACTAAACGAACTAAAATTAAAAAATGAAATAAGAATATGAAATATAATATTAATATATTTTTCATATTCTTAATTCTATTATTATTATTCAATTATTTGATTATTCTATTTATTATGTTATAATTCTTTTTATTTATAATAAATAGAAATTGCTTAAATAGAAATTATATTCTATTCGAAACTAAAAACTTATAAAAAAAATGATAGAAAAATAAAATAAGAAATTCAATATACAATATATATATACATTACAAATATATGTAAATAATATATATAAATAAAAATAATAAGTATTCTATAGAAAAATAATAAGTATTTTTAATATATACAAAAAGTATCTTTTTATTTTATTGTATTCGGCTCAATCCTTTTAGGAAAAGATTGGGCCGAGTTTAATTGCAATTAATTATTAATAGAACAAACGATAATTACTGGATTACAAAGTATCCATTGCTGGGAATTCAAATTTGATCTCTTTCCATACTTCACAAGCAGCAGCTAATTCAGGACTCCATTTGCTAGCCTCACGGATAATTTCATTACCTTCACGAGCAAGATCACGTCCCTCATTCCGAGCTTGTACACATGCTTCAAGAGCTACTCGATTAGCTACGGCACCTGGTGCATTTCCCCAAGGGTGTCCTAGAGTTCCTCCGCCAAATTGGAGTACAGAATCATCTCCAAAGATTTCAGTCAGAGCAGGCATATGCCAAACATGACATTGAATACACTCCGTCGGATAGCGCATTACAAGTCGACAGAACACCAAGTGTGGTACGAGAGATATAGCTTCTCGCGGAACTCGGCTGACCGTGAACTATTCAATACCATCTCGACGTTCGATCTATTTTCTACTCATAAAGGATCAAGTCACGCAATTTTTGGAGATACTTCTCAACCCTAACAGATAATCCTACAGAAGAGCTGTGAGTCTTCCTCTCTGATTTCACGCACTCTCTCATTCAAGATTTGAGATTCTGCATTAGTGTGACTACAATTACAGAACTGTCTGATTATAAATCAAATAGATGATTCTCACGTCTTCGTACATATTATCCTCCACCAGGTATACTTCTAAATACCAACCGTACTTCGTTACGAACTTGTAGCAATAGAATATAGCACGAATTCATACGTATACACAACCATTGATCTTCTTTTAATTGTTTCTATCCGATTTATACAGAGTGCATCTAGCAATTTGCACGTAAAAATGGAGGTTATGAATTGAAAGTGATGTACACGTGATCTATAAACATATCCTAAGAAGACGTATTTAATCAAAAAATTTAAAAAATTTCAAAAATGAATGGCTAATGCGTAATTAATATTAGCAATAAGAAAAAAACTTAACCACAAACTCTTTAGTCTAACAAAAGTACAGCTCATGCTATAGATTACGATTCTGCGAAAATACGCAAATCTTCTAGACATCTATGATGGTCACATCACAACAGCAGCTCTTTAATATAATTAAATCTAACAAAATATTACACTTTAATCAGCATCGTAACCATAGCAAAGGATGCTACAGGTTAAGCCTAATTGGCCCTAATGCTGTGAATTATCTAATACGTCACCCCCGTTATCAATAATCTTGATCTGTGTCGTGAATATCCTTTATATCTCTTCTCTATCCTCTGGGCTACTATAAAAACTTGTAAACGGTCTCTCATACAGCAAAAAATAGCCAAAAGATTAACGAGGTCACACATGTTGAGTATACACTGAGTTATTTTAAAAACATCATATTCATTCATCTTTGTGCCACAAATCAAGGCCCCCCGCGCGGTAGACATCATACAACCGCCTTCTACCGTAATTCCTAGTAGCGGATAATCCCAATTTAGGTTTAATAGTACATCCCCTATGAGGCATAGAGTGTCTACGGCCAACTTGTTCAATTTATACTCTCCAAACTGGATGCCAGATCCACCTGTGAGGTGCGAAATCTTTTTCAACAGATACAGAATAGTAGGGATTCGCAAATCGCTTCCAAACTATTCCTAGATGCAGCGCCCACGAGTTTGTGGTCCTTGAACCCAAATACATTACCCTACTTAAGGAAGTAAACATGTTAAGTTATAGTAAGCTATAGGTACCTTCTTTCAAAAAAGGTCTAAGGATAGTTTAATACATACAATGCTTATTTATGATTATTCTTTCTCAGCAACGGGTTCGCTACATAGATCAACTGTAGCCATTCGTCCTCACTTTTATGTTTAGATCGAGAACTCATCAGACATCGTAGTAAGAGTGTGCCCATCGCGTCCCACCTACAGTACTTTCGGACCATGTGATACTCGTGACCAATTTAGAAGATTCCCAAGGCACACAGCTACCGCGGTACTAGCCTGGCACTCTAACATATCAGTGTTGCGCTAAAACATGTGAGATATAACGTACGGCTAGGGGTTCGAGGGGAGTTACTCGCTGTAGATGCTGCCAAGAATATTTCATACTGCACATATAGAATATATTTCGCAATATGTGCAGGAGGTCTAACATAATTCTCAATACTTCACACGTGTAATTCTATACTTCTATCAACACCATGCAAATTGCATTTACCTACTATGTATGCACTCTGTTTAAAGTCTCTGTATTTTGTGGTTGGTGACTATTAATATATAATCCACATACTCTGCTTACCCACAGATCTATCCTCATATGTGATGTGCACTCATTCTAATAAACTTTCTCTCGCAATTCCTATTCAAGGTTTCTACTCGACATGGGACTTAGATTATGTAATAATACAATAGCTATGATTCACGCATTCTAAGAATCTCAATTCCACATGACTAATCAACAAATACTATTCAAGTGCTCAATACTCTGCAATTCTAACTCCCGATCTATTTATTCTGACGCGATAAAAAAAATAAATTTGGTATTATGGATTGTCATAATCACGAGATCATTATTGTATAACTCTTTTCATATGTAGCGCAACCCAAATCCTTGTTGTTGTTTTTGTTCAGAATTGTCGAATCTCTATATCCGCCTTTTTTGGTATTATTTGTTTTTTATTTTGAATCGAACCCTCTTCAAAACTAATATTAAAGAGTGTGCGAACTCTTGAGCGCTAGACCATAGGTAATATGTATGTTGTGTATATCGGTAAAATGAACGACTGAGATGTAAAAATAGAACCATGTGGACTTCCATATCTAACATCTAGGATTTATATAATTGGTTCACTACTCGTTGTCCCCCTCCGAAAAGGGGCTGAGTAACATTAGCAACATAAGCAGAAGAGTGTATATCTAATATTTCTATGCTAATGCTCTGTATCCAATGCGCTATTATTACTGCCTGATCAACAAAGGAAAGTAAAACATACGTCCTCTTCACCATAATGAGAATAATCTAAACAACTAGAAATCGTGAAAGAGAGTTCATTGTTAATGCAGTTCCGAATTCGATTTTAAAAGAGATAGTACACAGAATCAGATGGTATTGTCTATCATTTAATAGACCAAAATTGCGTGAGTAAGATCGTTTACAAACACTTAAATATTAATTCAGAGAATTGTATTCTTCATCAATTCTGAAGGATATTCTTTTACAATAATGACTTGGTTAAACTAGAAAATTCAATCCGAATTGAAATTGAATATTTAAATTGAATACAGTAAAATCTGAAAAATTGTGGAATTGGAAAGATTTTTGTTGAGTAATAATGCTTGTAGTTTTATAATTAGGAAGGTACCAGATGTAACATTCTCTACGACCGTAGGTTAACTCAATCCATAATCTACCAAAATTAAACTTATTAATATTATGTGAATTCTGATGAGACCCGATAACGACGAACATTGCTTTAGCTATATTGATAGGTAATTAATTTACACAAGTACTGAATACACTTCAACTATTGGGTCATTGTTTGATTTTTCAACGAGAGAGTACACCTACTGGCCCGCCAGATATTATCCAAA
>NW_020874290.1:1705844-1713142 GCF_003935025.1 Abrus precatorius | reverse complement strand
ATCTGATGATCGAGTCGATTCCATGGTTATAAGTTCATTCCATACCGGACCAGACCGGAATAGGGTTATATACATTCTCATTATGAGAAGGGGTCATTCGAGCGTATCTAAATAGATACTATGTTTACATATAGATCCCTGCGTTGTTCCATTCCATTTAGGATTAGGAATAGGCGTAATCGGACCTGCTTTTTACATATCTCTCATTATTTAGGACCCTATTCACCTCTTTTGGCTTCTATTGAATCGAGAAATAGATTTGATTTGTCCATTTTTTTTGATAGAATATATATAAGATATCCTCCGAATAATTCAAATTGAACCAATTGGATGTCCGACTCGGGCCTATATGACATGACCAATCAATAAAAATACTCTAACACTCTACCTTTGTCATATATTCCATACATCACACTAGAATATATCATATTCATGGAATACGATTCACTTTCAAGATGCCTTGGTGGTGAAATGGTAGACACGCGAGACTCAAAATCTCGTGCTAAAGAGCGTGGAGGTTCGAGTCCTCTTCAAGGCATAATATTGAGATCTCTTATTGAATTGGAATAGTTCGGCAGCGGATCACGAAATCTTGGTGATCTTTTCTATCTAATGAATGGGTAGTCCGTTTGAAATCGTCCGCCCTGCACCCCCCCGAGTATATGCTTCAAGAAGAATCACACAGGGGTAGATTGATACAATAAAAACCTCTGGTAAAATGCCCACCCGTAACCAGCGGATAAAGTACATTACATAGTCCGTTTTAGGGATTGGCACTTATCCATTCAATGACTTTGGCACCGGACGTTCCCAAAATGGGTACTGTACTCTCGGGTCGGGTGAATTCAATAATAGACGCCTGTTGCATTCAAACCTTCCTTCTCCTTCGGGACCTATCCGAAAGAAAGAGAATTCAGTACTTCTTGGTCATGAATATCTGAATAGGACAAACCGCCCCGTAGATCTCTTTGCTTCGGAACAAAACAATTAGAATTAGGCTCGGTCACTGGAATGTGTATTATCGATATAGGGGATCTTTCAATTGAGAAGATCCATATCCATCGACCTGAGACGAAGAGAAAGAAAGGTCTATCCATTTTTTTGAGTTATTCAGTTAAACCAATGATTCGTTATTGGAGTAGATAGCAACAACCATCTCATCCGGGAAAAGCCATCTTTTTCTCAACAATGTCTTTGTCATTTGATCCAATAGCGTTCCGTTAGATAGGAACAGATTTGATAAATATTGATAACTCTCAGATAGAGTATTAGAACAGAAAAATCCATTAGATAATGAACTATTGGTTCTAAGCCATCTCTGGCAATGAATCAACAATTCAAAATGCTTTTCTTGCGTATTCTTGAGAAACCAGCGTTTATATATAGATGTAGGAAGATCTGTTTGGGAAGTAAGAAGCCCCCTTGACATCTCTTCATCTGCAAAGAATTCTCGATGTGAAAACACAGAGACAAAAGGCTGATCTTTGAATAGGAAAAAGAGTGGATCCGCAGGGTCCCAAATGAATTGGCTTATTCGAAAAAGCCTTGTTCTTTGGAAGATCTATCTCGTGTCTGGTACTGCATGGTTCCACCCTGTAAGAACTCTGAATCATTTTCTTGAAGCTCATCCTCTTCATCATAAATGATCTGCTTGCCCCGAAATGACCTGGCCCAATAGGGAAATCCCAATTCATTGGGCCTTTCGATACAATCAAATAGAAAGCCCCAAGGGCGCCATATTCTAGGAGCCCAAACTATGTGATTGAAAAAATCCTCCTCTATCTGTTGCGGGTCGAGGACTCCTCCCCCTTCTTCAAACTCCGATTCATATTTTTCATGGAGAAATCTCTGATCAACGATAGAACAAGATCCATTTTGAATCATATTTAAGGGATTCCTTGGTTCGGACCGAAGAAGCAATGTCACTCGATCATTATCAAACTGACTGCAATTTTTTTCTGTCCGTGAGGATCCCACCAGAGCGCCTTCTACTTCTAATAGGCCATGAACTAATCAGAATTATTCTCAACGAGTCCATAAGAAGTGATCCCATTTTTTTCATCAGGTCCGGGTAGAGACCAAAGGTCTTGAGCGACCGATCCGGCAGAACAACTCAAAAGATAAAGAAGTATCGTTAATTTCTTCATGCTCCTTCCAAGTTCGAAGTACCATTGTACAAATAAGAATCCCCCTCGTTACATGATTTCTTCTTCATATAGA
This sequence comes from Abrus precatorius, assembly GCF_003935025.1. Lineage (NCBI taxonomy): Eukaryota > Viridiplantae > Streptophyta > Magnoliopsida > Fabales > Fabaceae > Abrus > Abrus precatorius. The sequence continues at coordinate 1,710,922 of NW_020874290.1, read as the reverse complement.
TAAATATAGGATCTATGGAGCAATTACTTAGAAGTACATTTTGTGAAACAGCCCTTCCTATCTGATAGAAAAGGATCCCATGATCCTGAACCGATCTTACCTGAGATCGCAAATCCCAAGTTTGTCTATGAGAGCAGATCTAATTATATTAGTGTCTAGGATGGATTTTTTTGTATAATACTAATCGATAAGGCCTCATTAGTAAGTGCTACAAGATCTCGTACATTGGAACCCATAGTTATGGTTATGGACCCGAATCCATTAGTATGGAACATTTTCTTTTCCAAGTGAAATCCCTTAGTATATGAAAGAGTGAAAAAGTGCTTTCGTTGTTGTGGAATAAGAAGCCTTCGTATCTTAATGCATGTATTTAATTTATTCGGAGCTATTAGAGCGGGATCTACTTTTTGGGGAATATGAGTCGAAGCAATAACAAGAATATTTCTAGTGGAACATCTTTCACAATCCCTGGAGAGATAGTTCACTAATAGACCGAGGGATAAGTAATTCGATTCATTCACATCCAGATCATGAATGTTTGGAATCCATATTATGCAAGGAGACATTGCTTTTGCTAATTCGAATTGAAAGGTGATATAAAATCGGTCTATTTCCGGCATCATATCCATAGTTAGCGTATTCATCATAGTTAGAAGCTCCAGCTCCATATCAAGGTCACGGTCGATATCGTCACTATCATCAATATCGTCACTATCGTCACTATCATCAATAAGAAAACCCTTAGGCTTGTTATCCAGGAACTTTTTCAGAAATACTGGTAATGAAAGGAACATAGGAGTTTGTCGCTAGGTATTTGACCAAATAGGATCGTCCAGTTCCTATAGAACCTATCACTAAAATACCCCTAGGGGGGTAGGGCTAAGCGGAGCGAAAAGGGTTTTCCATGAGATGGGAAATGAAACTATTAGCCCCCCACAGGTTTGTGAATAAGTAATTGTCTGATAATGAGCAAGGAATATCCGTCTTTCTGCTAAACAGGATGTATTGAACTCATAATGCATTAGATACTTTTTATGAATGTCAACTAAGTATCGTAAGTAAATTGCTCCCGGTTGTTCAATCATTTGATAACCAGAGTTATTCTTTGATAAATGATCACTATGAGTCAGACTCAATAGAATTTGATCAATCCTTGTTTCTGTCGTTAAGGTAGAGAACTGAACCAAGAATTCTCTTCTTTATCATCAATCGAATCACTGTTCGAGACCCAGGATTCTATTTTATCATCAATCCAATCACCATTCACGTTTTTTATTTTTCTTATCAAGGAATAGATCGCTTTACTTGTATGACTTACATGTCTCGTATTCTCGAAAAAGCGATTCGATTGATGGGATTTGGTATGATACTTATGAGATCGATGAGATTCCAATATTTCTTCTTAGAACGTATTGATTTGACCCCCATAAGCGGGACCACCACCCCATAGCATGGGGCCACCAGAAGCAGAACCCCGTATTCTTCTAGAGAATCTCCTAATTGTTCCAGAGCAACTAGAAAGAGATTCTTTAACCAGAAAGAATTCAGTTCAGATGTGGGATACCTATCTAGAAGTTTTCGCAACTCAATCATGTATGATGGAATCATCAAAGATTTGACCTTTTCGAACTCTGTCTGTAACTCACTATAGACTCGAGAAACAAAGAGAAGATGTGTACGAACGAGATATCCAGCAACAAGAAGAAGGAAAAGGATTGAATAGAGGAACTCCCGAACATTTAGCGATCTCAGATGTGTCGATATCAATAGTGATTCATTATTTCGATGAAAAATTTCTTCGGATAGAAGAAGATTATGTAAACAATTACTCGGAATCTCACTTATCAGATTCCATATCTTACTTATCAGATTGCATTGTGAAAGACACAATGGAATCTGAAGAATTCGCCATGATATATCTGATCCATGCATAATATCATGAAAAATGGATACAAATTTTTGGCTGCTACTTAGTATCGGCAATAGGTCTGAAAAAGTATCTAAAAATATGAATTTATATATTTGTACCCTGTCGAGGTAAGGAACCATGGTATATATGTTTGGAATAGATTCCATTTTGAAAGAGTTGAAAAAGCACTATCTCGTTGAAAGGTTCTATACATCTGCCCTTTCTCAAGGCATTTTTTTGGACAAGGACTCCGTTTTTTCCTCTTTTCGGATGGTAAATATTTCTCAGAACATGGAGTGTGAATCAAACCCATGTTTGAATTGAAATTGAGATACTGATGCAAGTTCTTCCCTTCTGAATCAGGTAGATTCATATCTGAAAGAGATTGACAATAAGTTCTTTCAAAATTGACTATTTGTCCCTCTGTTAGAGGTGTTCCAGAAATGTCTGCGATCGAGTAAATAGCTCTACGAACGAATGGATCGGATCGAATTGGAAAATGGAAAGATTTGTACAAGTTATACCCTTCGTCGCCACTTTGCGGAAAATCGTTAGGTATCAATATGTTAGATACCTGTGACTCGATTGGTGAAATAGTATCTCTCCCCCAAAAAGCATGTTTTTTTTTACCACCGCAAAAAGAAAATATTTTGTTGCGAATGAACAAGATATTGAGGAATTGTCCATACGTAAAATCATTATTATTGATACAGGCCTTTTCCACATAAAAAGGGAATCTTTTGTTACAATAGAAGCAGAAGTGATATCGATTATTCAAGAATCGAAGTCGATTTGCTTTATAAAAAGAGGATATCAATGAACTTCTATGAAATGGTTTCACGGGATTCAGCCAATTGTCTTGATCGTGGGATATCGTTGAGAAATAGGAATCCGTGTTATCAAAAGATTTCCTGCAATTCTTTCTAGTATGGAATGAGTCAATCATCCACTTTGGTATCTTATTGAACAAAAATGGTGATATTGTTCCTCCATTGATCAAGAATTTCGATTTTTGGGAAGTATCATGGTCATCCAATAATAAGGGTTTCCTTTTTTTCAAATGAAAGATTTGAAGACCTATTGATTCTAACAACTGATTACAGAGTGGATCATTCGGACCTTTCAACTCATAGATGTGGATCTCGGACCTATGAATGGGGATACTCCCGAAACTCACAAAGAAAAAAGGAAGTGAGTTAGACAAAAAGAGAAGAAACTTGGACAAAAAAGAAGTAACTTGGACAAAAAGAAACAAAGTGACTTAAACAAATATTTTTTGTCGATAACCTCAGACCAATCAATCGAATATTGATTAATATGTAATCGATCGAACACTACTTGAAAACGGCTATTCTGCTCAGAAATGAAATGGTCCAAATGTTCCTGGAAATTCTTGCTCCCATTGGACCATTTGTATCTATATGCATTAGGATCCCGATTCATGGATCTCTCCGTTCGAGAAATAAAAATAAGAAGATCGAACCATTTCTTCTGACTCTTTTTCAAATTTGATAAATGTTGGTTGATCGTGTATTTCATTATAGTTCTATGATTCAGAGTATCATTTCCTATTTGATACCTTTGAATTCCATATTCGAAGTTGCGATCGAATCGATTCTTTTTAATGAATCGATTCAATACATTTCTTATGTAACCAGGGATGCTATATTGGATTTGAATCAGATTTCGGATCAATCTATATTGATTGACTGCCTCCATTATGTTGTTGCTAGCAAATACCACTATTTTTGGTTTTGGATCCTCTAAATCATTCCCACAAGAGGTCTGGACCCATTTTTTTATGATCCTTCGATAAAAAGATTCATTCTCTTCATAAAAAAGAGGAGGTAGGACCAATAAAGATTGATTTTTCGATTCATCCCTGGAGTTGAATACCTCATTCAAAAATGGTTTTTGATCCAATCCGGAGGAATCAATAGAAAAAGTCAATTCCCTATGATACACCAGATCCGGCTCGGTTATTGATAGAGTGAATAGATCTGCCATTTCTTGAAATATCTCTTCTGATTCAAAATCGTGGTGTAACGTGTATCCCCCCCTGTTCCGGTCATGGAATAGATGAAATAAACCAAAAAACGGATTTTTGTTCAAGAATGAAATCTTATTGGAACTGTCCAGTTCATCCTTCGGAACCATATCACATCCCGGATCTGATGAAATAGGATGAATTGAGACGGTATTTTGTAAGTACATAATTATCTTGAATATATTAACTATTTCTTTATTTTCCCATCGCCTGGAAAGAACAAAAGAAATATCTTGTTCTTTCTTCAACAATTTCTGATCTCTAGTGGACCTCTCAGTAGGATTCGAACCCAGATGAAGTTCTGACCATCTGTCAGAGAAAAAAGAACGATTGGCTCTTGCAGGATTCCCAAGAAATTCTTCGATTTTTTCCGGAAGCAGATGATTATTCATCTGCTTCTCACGTTCCATGAATAGTCGGCACATTGAGGAATATCCAGAAAGGCTTTTAGGGAATCGCTCTGATTCTATCTCTGTTCGTTCCGTTTGAAGAAAGGAAGGATCCCAACAAAGAATCGATCTTTCTTTTAGTTGCTGAATCTCTCTTTGATTGATCAATGTGTGATATTTCGAATCCTCATTCCTAATGGAATCGAAATGATCCTTGGATTGATCAGAAGATCCTTTCAATTGGCTAGAATCCGTTACTTGAATCAAACTAGATCTCGTGGAATCATATTGAATATTTGATGATACATTCCGTACCTTGCTAAAAAACCGATCCTTGTTTACCAACCACACATTGTCTAACCAAATCCAATTCTCTCTCGACATGTTCCTCAAAAAATCCGATTCGTGCGGATTCTTCCCCCAACTAACGAAGAGATCTTGACGGAATTGCCACATATGAAATTGAGCACAATTTTGCAAAGAAATAGCCCGCTTGTTTCTCAAGAAGAGATGGGAAACATGCTCAATATCATTTGATTGAATAGTTGACCCAGCCCCTTGTTGTTTGAAGAAACCCTCCACTTCAATTGGTATTTTTTCACGAAAAGCAAACATGAGATAATAAATCCAGTCTTTCACTAAGATTTCGAATAGCTGTCCCGAATTCAAGTTGATTATGTTTCGCCTCTTCCTCGGAGAAAGACGATCAAACAATTCCCAATCATGGTCCTTG
>NW_020874290.1:1698344-1700844 GCF_003935025.1 Abrus precatorius | reverse complement strand
TACAATAATAAAACAAGAAAAAATCTCTCCCCAAGCCGTGCTTGCATTTTTCATTGCACATGGCTTTCCCTATGTATACATATAAACCTGAATAAATTCTCTAGGAAAAGACTCTAAGAAAATAAAATATTCAGTTGATGAACCCCAAATCCCGACTCTTATTACATGAACATTTCAAAATCCTATAGATAGGATAATACTAATCAAAATAAATGAATTTATCTTCATTTAATGAGAATTTCGATGAATCCATTTACAAAGTATCATAACCATTTATGAATGGTTGACTAGATCAGATCATGGCTGAAAAGAATATCCAAATACCAAATTCGACCTCTATATAACCTCTGCAAAGTAGAAGAAGTTCTTGGAAAGATCAAAGAAAAAATGTCTTCTTCTTCTGTAAAGAATTCTTCCAATAATTTTTCTGAATCTAATCTTTTCAAAAAAGCGCGTACAGTACTTTTGTGTTTACGAGCCAAAGTTTTAATACAAGAAAGCCGAAGTATATATTTTATTCGATACAAATTCTTTTTTTTTGAGGATCCATTGTAATAATGAGAAAAATTTCTGCATATCCGCAAAAATCGGTCAATAATATCAAAATCGGATAAATCGGCCCAGACCGATTTACTAAGGGGATGCCCCAATACATTACAAAATTTCGCTTTAACCAATGATCTAATTAGAAGAATAATTGGAACTCTTGTATCAAGCTTTTTCATAACAATTTCCATTAGAAATGAATTTTGCAACATTTGACTCCGTACCACTGAAAGATTAGTTGCAAATTTAAAAAATAATCCAAAAAGTGAAATGAATGCTCGGATAATTGGTTTATATGGATCGTTCCTGGTTGAGACCAAACATCAAAATGACATTGCCATAAATGGATAAAATAGTATTTCCATTTATTCATCAAAAGAGGCGTATTCCTTGAAACCAGAATTGATTTTTCTTGATATCTAACATAATGGATGAAAGGATCCTTGAAGAATGATAAAGTATATGAAAAATCCTTAGCAATGACTTGTACAAGATGTTCTATTTTTGCATAGAAAAAAATTCGTTCAAAAAAAACGCAAAAAGATTCTAATCGTAAATGAAAAGATTTGTTCCGTAGAAAAAGAAAGATAGATTCGTGTTCCCATACATATAAATTATATAGGAACAAGAAAAATCTTGGATTACTTTTTGAAAAAGTAGAAATTAATTTTTTTGGAGTAATAAGACTATTCCAATTACAATAGTAATAAAAAAAAAACCTTAATAAATGAAAGAAAGAGACATCTTTCATCCAGTATCGAAGGATTTGAACCAAGATTTCCAGATGGATAGGATAGGGTATTCGTATATCTGACTCATAATTAAAATATATTAATTTATCCTCGAAAAAGGGAAAAATGGAATGAATTGATCGCAAATTTTTATAAAATTTTACGATTTCTGCCCCTTCTAAGGAAGAGCTAAATTGTAAGGAAAATGGAATTTCCACGACGACAACAAAACCTTCTGATATTATTTGAGAATAAATATTATTGTTATACCCCCAAAATGGATTTTTGTTAGAATCATTCGTAGAAATGATCAATTGACTTTGTTGATACATTCGAGTAATTAAACGTTTTACAATTAGTAAACTAGATTTATTGTCATAACCCACATTTTCTATAAAAATGGATCTATTTAAATCATGACCATAAGTGAGTCCATAAATATACTCCCGAAAAATAAGTGGGTATAGGAAGTTCTGATGGCGAGATCTATTTAGTTCTAAATATACTTGATATTCCTCCATTCTAAAAATTATATTTGATCAAAGGATCAGGGATTCATTGGATTATCAAATGATACATAGTGCGATACGATCAAAACAGGGTATTCTATATTCGAATTAGAATAAAAAACGAATATAAATAGATACCCAGAAAAAAATAAGTAAAACCCGTCAACGGACTCTCTATCTTCGCTTTTTTCCATCTAATTGCTCTAGGATAACAAGCTAGTTAGAAATCCTTTATTTTTTCTCAGCCCAATCGCTCTTTTGATTTTGGAAAAAAAATATCTTCATCAATATACTCTTTCTTTTACACATTTATTGCTACCCCATAACATAATAATGGGGAATAGCTATATAGTTAGGACTCATAACAAAAATAAAAAAAATCCATTCATGGGAAAAGCTTTTCCCACATCAAGCACTAATCTCTTTTTAACGTACAATTAGATGGGTAATCATTCAAATAAAAAAGAAATGAGAACTCGTTGCTTTTTGTTTCCCTATAATTGGAGCCGCCAAGCTCTATCCCTTTATTAATTAAACCGAACTTAATTTTTTTGTTCCAAGTCAAAAAAATTAAAACAAAAAATTGGGCCGGATCCAATAAGAATGAAATCTTTTTAGAATTTGCCATTAATACGACATGCTACTTTTTCCATTTATTCCTTTCTGGATCAGTCGTGGTCTTACAAACTCTACCGATGATATGGACGAATCAAT
>NW_020874290.1:1690844-1693344 GCF_003935025.1 Abrus precatorius | reverse complement strand
AAGAAATAAATAAAAATTCAATAAAACAGTAAGAAAAGATAGAAAAAAGGTGAATAGAACAACTTATTAGATACCATTGACTCTGGTATCTAATAAGTTCTAACTATACCTTACCTACTATTGGATTTGAACCAATGACTCCCGCCGTATGAAAGCAATACTCTAACCACTGAGTTAAGTAGGTCATTTATCACCCCAAATAGAAAAAAAAAAAAAGAGTCTCTATCGATCAGATCAATAGATTATAAATCGAATATTACTTATAAGCAATACCAACGCAATATCAAAGGGATTGGATCATGTAATATTCATCTTGACAAGAAATTATCTACATAATATGATAAAATATGTATTAAAAGCACAAGGGCTATAGCTCAGTTAGGTAGAGCACCTCGTTTACACGCGCGCCAATGTTTTTTTTCAGAGGAGTCCGTCTTGTAATCAAAAGAGTTTATCTTATTATTAATAAATCCATGTCTTACTCCATTTTAAGGAACAAGAGAACAAAAGCCTGACAAAGGATTTAGACGTAAAATAGAATCCATTATTGATTTGAGATATTGATAAGGTCAATACTCACTCCTCTTCAATGCTAAGCATAATGGGTATAGGAACCTCAAATAAAATTATCCTTTGTTCCTATCTTATGAACTTTAAGGTGTATGAAGTTTCATTTCCTATTTGATATTTTCATTTTAGTGGGTAGATAGAGAATCCATTTAACTTAAGTTGATCTAGGCTAGAAGCAGACCTATGTCAGGATAACCCTTCTTTGAAACACTTTGGTAGTGCTCTTAGATTGTAATCCAAATCAAAAATCAGAGCACAAGGAATCATATCTTTATTCTTTCTGTCAAGAAAAAAGATAGTGGACTAACTGTTATTTCTATCAGTTAATGAAAAAGCCCAATGCAAGAAAAAAATGCACGTTGGGTTTTTAAAACAATTCAAATCATTTCGATAATAATCAGTTTGATCTGTTTTACCGAGAAGGTCTACGGTTCGAGTCCGTATAGCCCTAATATTTCTACGGATACTAATAATATTTAGTATCCAATATCTCTCATTACTAATACTATTACTAAATATTACTAGTAGTATTAGTAATAGAATAGAAAGAATTCTTAAATTTCTATTAAGAATATATTAATATTTGATAAAATAATACTAATATTAGTATATTCGAATACTAGTCTCATTTTTTTTGGAAATAATTTAATTTTTTTTTATTTATTTTTAGAAAAAGCATTTCTATTTAGAATATATTTCATATTTATTATTCTATAAATATTCATTACTATAATAATCATTAATAGAATAATCATTCTCCAATTTTCATTCAAATCGACTAATAATTAATACTAACCCAGTATATTTTCCACATTCATAGGAGTCATTTATGTTTCTGCTTTACGAATATGATATTTTTTGGGCATTTCTAATAATATCAAGCTTTATTCCTATTTTGGCATTTCTAATTTCTGGAATTTTAGCCCCGATTAGCAAAAGACCAGAGAAACTTTCTAGTTATGAATCGGGAATAGAAACCAATAGGCGATTCCTGGTTACAATTTCGAATCCGTTATTATATGTTTGCTCTCGTTTTTTGTTGTTTTTTGATGTTGAAACAGTTTTTCTTTATCCATGGGCAATGAGTTTCGATGTATTAGGAGTATCCGTATTTATAGAAGCTTTCATATTCGTGCTTATCCTAATTGTTGGTTCAGTTTATGCATGGCGAAAGGGGGCATTAGAATGGTCTTAATTCTTGACTATTTAGACAATAAAAAAAAACATTGAGACAGTTATGAATTCCATTGAGTTTCCTTACTTGATCGAACAACCCAAAAAATTCAGTTATTTCAACTACATTAAATGATCTTTCAAATTGGTCAAGACTATCCAGTTTATGGCCGCTTCTTTATGGTACCAGTTGTTGTTTCATTGAATTTGCTTCATTAATAGGATCACGATTCGACTTTGATCGTTATGGATTAGTACCACGATCGAGTCCTAGACAGGCAGACTTAATTTTAACAGCGGGCACAGTAACTATGAAAATGGCTCCCTCTTTAGTTCGATTATACGAGCAAATGCCCGAACCAAAATATGTTATTGCTATGGGAGCCTGTACAATTACGGGGGGGATGTTCAGTACTGATTCTTATAGTACTGTTCGGGGCGTGGATAAGCTAATTCCTGTAGATGTGTATTTGCCAGGCTGTCCACCTAAACCAGAAGCCATTATAGATGCTATAACAAAACTTCGTAAGAAAATATCTCGAGAAATCTATGAAGATAAAATGAGTTCTCAACGAGAGAATAGGTGTTTTACTACCAATCACAAGTTTCATGTTGGATGCAGTACTTATACTAGCAATTACGGTCAAGGATTATTCTATCAACCGGCATCTACTTTGGAGATACCCTCTGACACATTAAAAAAAAAAAAAATTCAGTATCCTCCCACGAAGCAGTGAATTAGACAGGATCCTTTTGT
>NW_020874290.1:1653344-1685844 GCF_003935025.1 Abrus precatorius | reverse complement strand
TGCTTTTGTTAATTATCCTTCACTTCGTTTTCCGTTTATTCGGCGCGGTAAAATAGTGCTGCGTAAGTGAATTACAACTCGGTTCTATTAGTCTTGTTTTATATATTACTAATTACTTGAATCAATATGGTTCCTTGGATAGAGGACTTCTCATTTTTTTTCGGTTTGCACTGGTACTGGCTGCGACTAATCCTGGGAAGCCTTCGCTCAATGGTAATTAACATTAGGTAGGCATTTGTTTCTAGTCTAATTTGCCCGTTCCGTTATTATGGGGGCTAGAAGTTCGAGGTTAATATTTCTGGAAGTTATTCCTGTTTGGGCGGAATACCTCTAGAGATGCAGTTTATATGTACATGCAATTGCGTACTTAGGATGATACCAAAATCTAGAACTCTGATTCAAAATTACCAGTCTTTGATCTTCAGCCCCCTTGTGAGTATAATCTTTGTCATAATATGTTAACTCATTTGCATCTGTCACCTATCTTCCAATTATATATGAAGATTTTTTGTAATTGCTATACCTCAAGATTATATAAGAGGTATAATGTGGTTCGTGTGAATATGAATGATTCGATTGCTGGTTGTAGAATACTATTGATTAACTACGTGCGTCAGTATCCTTTAAGCCCATAACTAAAATCGGCGGGTAGACCTAGACGGTTGGTTGTTTTTTTTTCTTGCCTTTGGCATTTTGTTAGGTCATTAGGAACATTTATGATAAGGGAATAGATTTTTTCAATTTGTCTTTCCGTCTTCAACGTTCTTGACTCACAAACTATTTATACCGTATTACTTTTCGTGAAAATTAGGAGATGAGGGCAGAATCCATATCAACAAAAGTGGACATTATAAATGGTATCCATTGGTTTTGTTTATTTTCTGAAAACATTTGTCGTATGAGTTATTAGTTTGATGTAATTTTTTTGGTAAAGGTTCGTGAATAGAGAGGGATTCGAACCTCGGTAATATGCAAATTGGAAAGGGCTTCTATCATACGTTCAGTTCGCAAATTTGCTTATGCACGTGGCGTAACTACTCGCCATTGGCCTTCTCTTCAACAGTATGAATTGCCCAGAAATCTGCTGGTGTAATATGTGAATTCATTTGGAACTATTATCTATTTTGTGTAGTGCGCAATGAGAATTAACATAACGGTCCTCGGAACTAGAAAAATAGAAAGAAAATAAGAAAAAACCTCTTTACGAGGCCTTTAATGACGTAGAAGGCATTAATATTTTTTGATTACGCATTGAGTATTGGGTCGATATGTTTTTGGTACGTGAGTTTTTTGTGGTACTTGTATTCTTGTTAACAATTTGTCTGTCTTTGTGGTGGCTGGGTAATTCCTTGATGCTTGGTGGTTTGCGATTTCCTTCTCACGCTTGTATTTAAATACTTAAAGCGTTATGATAGATATCGGATGTTCTAGGCGCGTATTGCTAGATCTTGCGTGATAAAATGAATTTTATATTGATAAAGGACACGGATTTGGGACAATATTTTGTAGTGAGACCCATGAATGTTGGTATGGATGGCAATACATTGTACCCCAATAGACGAGCAGTATAAAGATACAAGGAGAGCATTCTTTCAATATTTACATGAGTATTGCGATTGGGCGTAATTTGTATAGATCCATTCTGGTATTTTCAATTGGGTTTCTTCTTGTTGGGGTTAAAAAAAATAATCTCTTAAAAAAACAAACCCTATCGTTTGGCGAGGAATACATGGTAAATTGCGTGTAAAGTATATTATCGAATACATATAACTTATATTTATAAATTGATCTTCTTTCGCTAGTGTATGATTTCCCGCAGTCCAAGTTATCGTCAGAATGATAAGCGCATGCTTATAATGCTTTCCACAATATTATTAGAGATATTATATTAATGTCAATTATGTAATAAAAGCGGAAAGAAATGTATTAATCTAATCCTACAATTTATTATTGTGGTTATGTGTTTACCACATTATTATATTAAACATATAGTATAATTCATAAAATTGGGACTAACATCCCTGTTACTTTGTCTTTTCAAAAAATATACTTTTAAGTAGGCAAAAGAATGGCGCATGAATAATGCGGTAGGTTTATATGCATACGTTAGGTAACTATTCAAGATTATAATTCGATAAATCTGTAACTATATTTGTTATGTTGTAATAAAACATAATACAATATTCGGTATATTTTAATATATCTCAGAATTTATTGTTCTAATAGAATTTATATTGTGTTGTTGTTTATAATGGATTTAAGTCTAATAATGACTGATTATTATAGTCGAATACTATATAATCACTTCAAAATTTCTTTTTATTTATTTTATTTCGATATTGTATTTTGGTTTTGTTGTGTAGTGTCTATACGTAATTAACTATATCTGATAACTTTGAATTTGAGATCAATTGTATTATTAATTTCGATGAAAAATTATTAGATACTCTGGTATTTAAGAAAGGAAAAGTATATGAAATTAAATTACAATGATGATAATATGGGATTAGTACAACGATTTCAACTTAATTCAGAGATAGATCTATGCGTTCCATATTGACATTATTTCATCTATTTGTATTGCGATAAATAATAATCTATATTTTACTCACAGAGGCGGAGTTTGTAGATATAGATAATTGTTTTTGATTTTACATCCCATTTAACAAATTTACGATTTAGTCTCAGATTCGTGCAGTATGTATAATTGAGTTTAAATAGTGAAATAACATTATTTAAAATTCTTATTCTTATTATATTGGATGGTTGGGCTTAAATTATAATATCTGTTTCTCTCTACTCAAATATAATTTCTCATTATTAAGGTATAGTAGAGCTCGCTCAAGTTTGAATATGTAGTAAATAATTAGTCTATTAGGATTCTGGTATACGGAGAATTTACATTTTGAGGACTTAGCGGATTTCTAGGTCGTCAGTTATATCAATAAATCAGACTAATTTTGCTGGAATAATGTTATGCGCAGGTTGTTAGAAAAATTTCTAGCCTATGATCGGAGTTATATACGTAGTATCTAATAGTTACATATCCGACAAATTAATTTTGTATTTGTTAAATTATTCACATTTGTACTTTAATATCGATATGATATGGATTCTTCTCACATTCACTATACATACGTTGTACTATTTTGCCTTTCCGCTAATATATATTTGACTATTTTCAATCATTATGATGAGTAAAATTTGATCTATTAATAAATTCAATTATAATTGAATTTTAATGGATGTACTTATTTCTCTTGAGGGTTTTTGATTTTAGTATTCATTCATTATACGACTACTGTATCCTGTAACCATAGTTGCGCGACTAAAGGTCGCTAGTTGATAGTTTTTTATAGTCTTATGGTACAGATTAACAGATATTTTTATTATGCACACCTTGATACGTAATATTCATTCTTAAATATTTCTAATGTTTTTCTATATATATCAACTATATTGTTGTGATCTAATACCTTTAACATCTCACGGGTACCTTATTATATATATTAACGTAAATTTCATATATCTGCTTTTGTCTTTGTTGAAAGGGTTAATCACTCATTAGCTTTCACTTTCTATATCTTTCAAAATTGAATCGTTATACCTTGTGCTTTATTAGATATATATTAGCTTATTTTACAATGTGTAGTATGTGATGTACATTAATAACTTATACTAATCTTTAAAACATAATTGCTTAATATCTCTTGGAGTAATATATTTGTCTTTGTAGAGTTCATGTTATTCATAATAAATTTCTATGTATTTCTCGTAGATTAAATAATCTAAATTCAGTATCAGAGTTTGTCTCTACAGTCATGGGTTGGCATTGAGTAATGTCTAATTTTCTCAAACATGAAAGCCACTCGCGTTGGCGTTTGATTTATCATTTAAACTCAATAGTACGGTATTTTCCAGTATTAGTATAACTTGTGTATCTATAATTGCGAATTAGGTCGAGATACATGGTAGTTACATTAAGTGACAATTCTGTTTTATATTATTAGAATTGTGCATTGTTAATTCGGTGATAGTATTTTATGTTAATGATGTTTAGCATAGAAAGAACATGTAACATGCTTAATAGATCGAGTTCGCACTCAATATAGTTCTTGATACCGTCTTCTTATGCCTTAATAAAAGTTTAAGACCAATAGAGAGAAATAGGTTGATTAAGATACTTTTAGAAAGGTACTTTGTATCCATATTAGCTACTCTATAATTAGGTATTATATCTACTTACTTCGTTATGCAACTACTCTTTACGAAACGTTGTTGTGGAATATACAACTTCGGACTCCAATATATAATTGAATTAAATGTTCTTCTAAAGGAAGGTCTCTACTAAAATTGAGGTTTTCTTGTTGGCTTCCCGGGCTAATGTTCTCACGCTCGGAACCTATTTCTGACTCGCTTAGCAGTGTAATAGCAAATTAGCTAATTTCATATAAAATTAGTAAGCATAATATAATCGAATGCTAATTTGTCTTCATCTCCATTAAGACTCTAACAGATGATTAAACAGTCTAGAAACAGAATCGAGATATTCTTAAGTTACGAGTTTAGTTGATATCATGGCATCAAAATTATTCAATCATCTTGCTTAAGAATTTGATCGTTAGGGTTTTGGTTCTCTTTCACAACAATATTTTCATTATTTTAATAATCTTTGTAGAATATATAAACATATCGAAATATATTATTTTGTATTTTACTCAAATTAGCCTATCTCGATCCGTTGCGACCATTTTACATCGCAATAAATATCTCATTCAGTTCTTGATTATGGGTTTCTTAACAATTTTGTCACACTCATGTCTCTTTTATTCTGTAATAGTGTATCCTGAACTTGATTTCATGTTTTTACATAGTGTAAGTAGAATTAGCATGGACTATATAAGCATTCATATGAGAAACAGCTCATATATACAATATACACGTTTTCAGCACATTTCCCGAGATTTTATATCTTCTTGCTTTTGACTCTATGCTGTGTTATGGTCCTCTCTCGGAAGTGGTAATCATATAAGGAGTTATGTTATGAGGATATCCCCAATATCAACAGTCATAAATAATGATATATATTTATCGTAGTTGTATTAATAAATCACTATCAGATATCGCTTATACCAAGGTCTAGTAAACTATACGTAATACAATTCCTTGGAAATTCCAAGGTTATACTATGTATCAGCATGATAGGTAGTATCGAGACTACAAAGTTATAATAGGGTATTTGTTACTCTCTAGGTACATTTATATTTGATATCACTCATATATGAACACGTAACAGTGTATCTTAGGAAGTTGACCTCTCAGTTAATAGTTAGGTTTTTATTATATATACGCTATTTCTTGTTCTCTTAATTTTTTTTGAGTTTTGCATTAGTTGTCTGATTTATCTATTTTATTATTTTGTCTGAGAGGCACTAACTAAGCTGGACTTAATTATGGATGAATATTTTCATAAATGATGTTTCACTAGTTACATGCATTTGGGTACTTAACTTGAAGAAATATTGTTTGGTACCTGGGGCTAAGCGTGTTTCTGTGTGCTCATTAGTAATTCCTCTATGTGGGATGTAAGTATAAGGTAGCATTCGGTTTCACAGCCAGTGTTCGTACGCAATTTTGGGTGGTATATGGTTTTCGTCTTATAATTGATATATATATATTCAGGTATTTATTTATAATGGCTATTGGCATTGATTGTGAGTTATACTATTTATCTGAAAGATTTATAAAGGCTGACACAAACAAGTAGTTCAGAAAATAACTTGCCTCTCAATTCGTAACGTAACGAACATTTACCATTCATGCAATTTTTTCAATCAAATACATAAACTCTTTATCTGTCCAATAATGTATTCCAATATATATATTACGAATCGTGGTATTGATCCTATAGTTTATTTTGATACAAATTTTAGAATTGTCGTGTGAGATTAAATGTATTATCCTTAATTTAAATATATCTTTTCGGTAATATATTTAGTGGACTTGGTATATTTTTTTAATATAATAAGTTGGAAAGAAAGTGAGCTTAAAGTAATATTGCTTAATCATTCTCTATATTCAATAATCATAGGGTACTTCTGACAATTATCATTAGAATATTGAGTAAGCATCCTGAATAATTATTTATATTTGATATCTTATTGTGGTTTCTTATATAGTTCTTACAGTGTTTTTAATCTGTTACGCACCGATATAATATGTATTCCTACACACCAGCATGTCATCATCTTCTAATCTTATTTTTATCCATATTATAACGATCACTACTTTCCTCATTTTTGCGATATATCAATACGTAAATATTTGATGATTAGTGAATTAATGGTAGGGTCCTATGTATATTTAGTATTATTGAGATTTATGAGATATGGTCAATAGGAGTTTTTCAGAATTTGATATGTTTTTGGCATATTATCTACTTATCTTGTTTATATTATATGGCTTTAATTGAGGTTAGTGTTTGTCACCATTTTCAAGAAGTGCATTTATATGTTTCATCGTTGTATTGGTGTGGACTATATCATATAAGTCTTTAATCTTGTTTTAGGAGAGAATTGCTTGGTAGCTTGAACGTTCTGTATATATAATATACATTATAGAGGATCTTGCGAACTAGTGATAATTTACTTGCGATTTTTTCTTCTTCCTAATCTGGATTCTCACGGTTATGGTTAAAACTTTACACTTTGAAGGAACTCAAAACTATTTGTCTATCATAACTGGCTTACTCAATTATGCGGAGCTTGATGGAATAGAGTATCGCAGTTCACGCATTTCATCCTATTGAAACCTTCCCAATCTGTTCATCCACTCCCGACATGTATGTGGATTGATAGTGATTCACAAGCGACATTCTCAAGGTAGACAATATTGTAAATAAATAGCATGGCTTGCACGGTATGGAATCTCTTCTTAAGCATAAATATAGTCCAGTGACGATACGTAGAACGATATGTAATAAGATTCGCAAGTTTGGCTCGATTACTGACCATGAGTTATAGAGACTCTTAATTAAATATTAAGCAATTGTATTAGTTGAGAAAATATAATAAATTTAAACTATAATTTCAGACTCTAGAGATTATTGATTTTCGTCTAACTATAAATCGTTATTTATATTTCGATTAGATTAGAGATTTTCTGTACTAAGGAGTCGAGTCGAAAATTATTCTGAATTATAAAATCTAAGTTTATCAGGCTAATATGACAAACTGGTATTGCTTATTATACTTTAGAGTTATGAGCGGTCCTTGGTTAAAAGACATTGATCACCAGATGGCTGGTATGCAACATGATATTGTGTATAACGTAGAGGTCCCCGTAACGTGACAGATAAAAGACTCGGAGTGGTCTGGTTGTAAGCCTATTGTTTATTAAATGATTAAAAATCTTGCATATAATACAAAATATAATACTAACAACTAAATAGAAGAATAGAGTGAGATTATGAGCCAGAGAAGATTCGGTATAATGCTGACAAGTATATAGTGGTATCATACAAAGGAAAAAATGAAAAGGGTATAGGAAACGTATATTAAACTTTAGAGGTCTCTCTATACAGTCACTGGTATTTCTAACTTTTGTAGATGATATAGTAGAAAAACGCAGATACGGTTTATGTACGAGTGGAAGTTTGTTTGCTAATACATGAGGAGCGAGAATCGGGTCGGCGATACAATGTGGTATTCTTTATTTCTAAAGAAGACATTAATCAATTCAAAACGCAAGAGTCGGCGAGACATAGTCGGTCTATGGATGATCGAAAAACCCGATACCATCGCTAGTATTAACATACTAAACTGCGATGCCTCTAACGTCTGCAGACCTAAGCCGCATCTACTTACTAGATAGAGAAGTTGCGGCTATGAATGAGTCAAAAATAGGGAATTGAGTAACATGTCTGAGATCTACCCTTATATGTATTCAGCTATTCATGCTAACATTATGGGATCAAATTTAACGGTACTAGGCCAAGCGAATTATGAAAATGATATATGCAGAAATATTTAAGGGGACAGAGATATTTTATTATGTTAATTTTGAGTATATCCTTAGTACATAACCCATAACAAGTAATCATTAACTTGGAATAGCACAGATTAAGTAGAAATGGAAACTTGTAATATAGTTATATATATCGATTACGAATTCAATAATGAAAGTTATTACCTTACTAACGTAATTAGGTTCACACATAGTGTAGTAGGTTCTATTCTAATTTAGGAGAATAGACTCCTATCTTTATCAATTACAAAAGACACTTGCACTCCATACTTACTCTCCCTTCTAGATTTTCGTTCTTAATGTTCTAAATTATTTCTTTTCTAATTATTCTTAGTTAATTTTAAGGAATTATATTCTCTTTAATTTATTTTAAATATTCGTTTTAATTTATAAGAATAGATAAAAATTAGTATATCTAAACCTTTTTCATTATAAAAATATTATAGAATATAAATGAAATATATTAAATTACAGTAAATTACACAAATCCTGAATTTTTCTCTTTTTCATACTAAAGCACATAAAACATCTATTCCACCAACTTTAAGATTAAGTACTGGTTAGAGATACACTTATCAGGATAATTTATAATAATTCTCACTCAAAGTTCGTTAAAATTTAAATTGGACTCATCTGAAAAAAATTTATTTAGAATATTATGCTAAAACACGCAAAATAGTCGGAATAGTTTGAACTATTCTTGTGTTTATGATAGAGTATGGTAGGAATTACGTCATTATTTCTATAATAATTATAATAGACGCCTAGGACTAGTCTATGATGATAGAAGGTTTATATTGGGTGTTAGTAGCTATAGATAGGAAGATACTATTTATTTTCTTATAAAAACTCGTATAAATTGGTTTTAAGTTATCAAGCAAATTCTAAATGAATAAATAGATTGCTTGTTTAAAAAAAAACTAAATTGCAATATTTATTATAGAGGCTCGGGATAATTACACAATTATTTATAAGTTGTACCTTGGTTATTTCGAAAGATAATTTTCTCATAAAGTTACGATGATAAGAAATATTAGTAAATAGTAGTGTATTACCCTCCAATAATATTAATTATTTGATTATTGTGGTATTTTACTATTAATGTCGGATTATTAGATTACATCATGAATCTTAATCATGTATATTATACAAGTATATTGTAATTAGAGGAATAGCGATGATCTATTTCAAATTCTAGCAAATTCTTCATAGTCTTACTGATTGTTTTTATGTTATATGGTTCAGTTTTCTTTAAGTATGACTGTAATAAATGAGGTACGTTTCTTCTACTATGTGGAGCTGTAACTAGACTCATTCATATCAAATAGGACGAAAACATTAATCATGGCATGACAATTTATAGAAGTATTTGAAGTAATCTGATTTTGTATAATTTCTTCACAAGTACATCTAAGTGTTCTCCGCAAATAATTCTTCTAAAATAACATCATACGAATTTGAACTATCTTTTATTCATAATAGTATTTCGAAATTTGTGATATGAAGAAAAGAGGAAACTCTTGCGAGATTGAGAAGTTCTTTCGAACCTCTTCTCAACAGATGAAAAAAAGGAGTAGGGTGATAAATGGATAATTTTTAGTGGCTAAAATCTTGTTGGGAATGGACTGTCTACGTCTGTAACTATATAACTACTGCGAAGATATTTCTCGATAGTACTGTATTGTATATTTTTACCCTTAAGAGTCATAGATCTTTAAGCAAACATGTAATTGATGATAACTATTCCGAACAGCTAGATACTTCGAAGACTAAAATCCACTAGGGATATACATCAATTGAGGCCAAACTTCTCCTTATGGGGGTATACAAAATCAATATAATGTTATCCTTTATTATATGTTCGTGGTCTAATCCGAGACTTAAAAAGAAAAGTCTAGAGAGTGAGAGCAATTACAATGAAAAGGGTAAGGTTGCAGAGGACTCATGAGAGGACTTGTATACTATCTTGCATCGACATACACAGTTATGAATTCTTGCTGAGTGGAGTTTTGACAATTTTCTCTTCAACACTCTCAATTGTTAGATTAAAGGACACTGCGTGTCCACTTCCGAAGGAACTACAAAGACTGATCGCGATTTCATATGACTCATATGACTTATGAGATCAAAATACGCTCGGTTCGTTAAGCTCGTAAGGAATCAATACTTTATCTTTAATTCCTGGTATGGAATTAATTATTGATAAGAACTTCTCTTGAAAGATTGTCTTACATAGAATGTTTATACGTAATTATCTATGAGGACATTTTACGATTCACAAGGAAGATTCATAATGCTAAATATAGATTCTATTAGTTGCATCTATAGGATATAATTTAAATGAGTGGTGAGAATACTGTTCCTTGTGATAAGTTTTGAAAAGCATCACTACACATTTTCATTTATAACGCACATTGTGACTTGTAGATAGATCAAGGTCTTTTGAGTAAAATATTCATATTGCATATTAGTAAGATAATGTACTTTATGACTATACATGAGTTAAACGCATGTATATAAAACATTTTCTGAAATCGTATTTAGAAGATCCCATCTTATTATCACCATGTCAATTTTACCGACTATACAATGATAAGATTTTATATCAGGCGTAAGTTCTGGATGTGAAATTAGTCCGTCTACTTCTTTAAAAATGTGGAGGCTAAGAGTTACCTCTTCGCCCCTCATAGGCCTGTTTGGACTTCTCTAATTGGATTGGTCTAAGTTACCTACTATTTCTTTTTGGTACGGTCCGATTATGTTTTGTTGTTATTCAATTTGCCTATGTTTTTGACAAAAATGTGGATCGTACAAAGCCTGGTGATTAGTGGTTTTTTTTTTCTATCATTAATCCTAGGTAAGAGATCTCTGAGGAATTTATGTTTGATGTACGTATAATTTGGAATTTGGAATGGAATAGTTATTATATCATTATTTGTGAGGTGATCACGTAGTAAAGGGTTTCTTTACTGTTTTTAGGTGGTAATTATAACGTACAAACAGTTACTATCTCTTTATTTTTTTCTCTGTGACAAGATCATTTTCCCAAAGGTTTATTGACATGTGATTTATATTATATTCACTAAAATCGATTACTACTACTATAAGATTATTTTCCTTTTTCTTGAAATTCTATATCTCTCACAAGTCTTTTCTTTTTTTGAATTTTAGTTACATATGAGCTACCAGTAACTCTATTAATAAACTACATTATAAATTGAAGCCTTGATTGCTGGAATCAAGATATGGTCCGGATACTTGCATGCTTGGTAGACTGCAGGAGGACTTTAGATAAAATGCTCGTGGTCACCATGTTTTTTCAAGAGCCACTTCTGCGTTCAATTCCTGACGCCAACATCTCATAAACAATTTAATTGTAATGTCATTATGATCTAATCACATGTAATACTTATTTATAATTCTTATTATATAGGTGTCTGGAGATAGTACTCTTGGAGGTCCTAGTATTTGAGTTCAGAAATACGGTGATATTGGTTCTGGGATATCTCTGTATATATATGTTATTATGGCATTCTCTGGTATTGAATTATATTATCGTATACTTATTATAACTCACTATATTGCGTGTAAAAAAGAACTTTTAGATATAGTAAAAAATGATAGAGAATTTTATGGTAGTTCGATGTTTTTGCGATTTTCATTTATTTCAATGCTGCCTTACAGATAAAGAAGTGTTAAGTATTATTGCAATAGTATACTTGTATATAGTTTAGAATATATTATGTTTTTGGTGTTAAGATAGAAAGACTAAAATAGTCTCTCATGTCTAGGGGATGTAGTTATCAGGGATGGGACGGGGTGTAATATAGATCTCAAAATTTAATTCTACATAGATGGCTTTACAAATAGAATAACTCCGGGCTACACTATCTTCTTATTGTCTTTCGGTTGAAAACTTTGGGCCATGGTATGTTGTTCTGTTAAATCTGTTTAAGATCTACTTCTATTTTTTTTTATCTGTTGGGCGAGTCATAATCGTTTGAATAGTATAGTATGTGGACTACAGTTTAAATTGATCATATGCAAGTATGAGTGAGAACTGTGATCTGAAAGTTCTATCGTTATTTTTGGTTTTTTTTTCGCTTTCATTTCATGACCTGTAAATTACGGGTAAGATAGACGTGTATGCGGCTTCTATATTCCTCGATCCATACTACCAAGTTATATTTTATTTCGCCGGAAAGATTATCTTTTTAATCCCTTACAATTGTATAATTTGTTTGTTATTTTAATAGATTGTTAAGTTATTTTTGATCCATAATCACACCTAGTACAGTAATTTGAGTCCTTCATATTATATTCTTGTACTGGTTTTAATTTTTATGACCCAGTCAATTATTGTAGTCTTGGATCTAATCAAAATTAGAAAGTAGATATTCAATTCAAGGAATCATCGGAATGGGAGCGATGTAGAATATGCGAAGGTAATTGAGGGTCTTTTTTCGTATTTTCTTCTTTATTGATAGTTGAGCAACGGTCTCTATCGTTATTTTTTGTTATAATCTCATACAATAAAAGTTGATTTGTCCGGGGCGTGGATATATCTTTTACGTAAAAGGCCATTCTCTTGCCATTATCTTTTCTAGGGTCATAAAAAGTTTAAACGTTTTTTAACAGATCGCGCGGCAACTGATACTTTATTATATGAAGCATCATGAATATCCAAATTACTCAGGTCGAATATATCTTCTCTTCTTTTGCTTGAATATTCGACAGTCTTTTGTGGTCAACATACCCAGAATTATATCGTATAATGGTCTCTATTGGCCCTACGGATTTTTTCAATTAGCATACATCAAACTTAACTTTTTATATGCATAGTCTCTTTTGGGTTGAGTATTTTATAACGCCATAGTGCGGTTATTTTTCTCTCGGTACAGATGATGAGGCCACGTATCGTAGTGACACAGTCACCCCTGGTGCTACATCAATAGGCACATTGAATGTAAGATTAATTGTTATGATCCAGTGAATTCATTGTTAGATGATGGTACAGCAATGAGGCATGCCCCCAATATACTCTTCTGGACCTTACACCTTAAAATGACTAAGAAAGTCTTCTATTCCTTGGTAAATCTCGGAAAGGCACCGCATGACCGAAAAGAATCTTCTATGAATGTAGTCCCCGATGTTGACAGCCAAGCAGAAACGGAATACTGTTGTGTCATTTCTGGTATGAACTTTATCTCCTCGTTCATTTTATCGGGCTTTGTGGTACTCGATTGGGAGTGTTGTCTGTGTCCAATTTACGCACGGGATTTTTCCCATTTACATGCTGAATATGTGTAAATATCGACATTTTTGGCGTCGGTGAATATCATATGGGGGTAGACCATTCTTCTGCACGCTCACAAAGTTTCATGCTAATTTATTCCTGACGTCATGGTTGTGGCATAATGCTTCTTTACGACTAAAGAGGATGCTTCCTGTCTGTCTAATATCACATGGGCCCATTCTCGTTGGGTTATGTGAAAGACTGAACTTTGGGTTTGTTTATTTTACGTTCTAATGTGTCAGAGGGTATTCAAAAGCTAAGGGCAATAAGATTGTTTGAATGCCGACATTACATCCCCTATGACCGTTAGATCTCCTCTGCATAGATTATATATTTCTTCCGGATACTAACCAGACTCGCATGCCACGAACAGTGAAACTGTAATCGTTGAAATTAGAGTTAAGTAAATACATCGTATTAATCGTTCTCGTTTGCAGAATTCATTTTGATCCTTCACTAAGAAATTTTTCTTTTCGAGTATTATCTTTTTATTCTTTACGGAAAGATCCTGTGAAATTCGAATCTATTTGTACGGGACATCTTTATCTTTGTGCATTGTAGTGTGTTTGTGGAGGGTGGACAGCCTGCAAGATTTGAACCTATGTGCTATCTCGAATCTACAGGGAGACTTATACTGCTTATCGCACGCCGCCTCGAACAGTTAGCTTTATTATTGGTGAGTGTAATGTTCATCGTGTAGCTTAGTTTAGGGACGCGTCTCTCCACCCCCTTCGTAGACTTGTCAATCGAGGCTTCCCATAGCTACACGTAACCATGACTTGTTGCGTTTCGGGTCATTTCTGGCCTTGCGCTACAGTATATCGAGATCTACAAGAGGGTAGACTCCCAATTTTCATTAGTGTATGCTAATGATATGGGTGCCCGCTGGTTAAAGTTATGATGGTCTGCCTGCTCTAGGACGAAATCTGATGGGCAAGGTACGTAATTCCATAACGGATAACAGTATCTGTAATCGGTGACTCCGGATATAAATGAACGGCGAAATTGTATCTAATATGAATTCACTACACACCGTTATTACTTGGTAAGTACCTAAGAAAAAGAGGAGGGTGGTCCATAAACTGAGTAATACGTAGGTACCTTGACCCAGGATTTTGGATGGGAATAAGATTTCTATGGTTTAAGGGTTATATGGTCTGGTTGATTAATCATAATCTAAATATTCTTACATTGTTTGTTTGTGGATTCAATCTTGTACAGTGGAATCACTCTAAATGCAAACATTTCTATTCAATCTGTCTTCTAATTTGCTTTTTTTTTGAATTGTGTTATAAATGATCACGTTCTAATGGAGATTAGTGAACCATTCTCACTACTATGATACTCCCCCCTTCGAACCTATGAGCATACAAACAGAACCAACGAGAATTAGATGATAAGTCACGTATAATTTAATGAAAAGTTCTGTTCTAATAACGGTACGCGATATCCTTCATATTCGTTACTATTCGAAATCTATCATTGCGCCATTGGATAAAGAAAAACTGTTTCAACATTCAAAAAACAACAAAAACGAAGAGTCAAAGCTATAAATCTAACATGGAATTCTGAAGAATGTGCTTACACCAGGGAATGACAAGACATAATGGTGGTTTTACTTCTCCGATAATTCATAAAATCTAATAGAAAGTTTCATGCTGTCTTTGGTGCTATCTCGGGGTCTTTAAAGAGTGTTTCCAGAAATTGAGAGAGAATGCCAGAGATACTCGAATAATGGGAGAGCTGTGAATATTTATTTATTGGAATATATTTTCAGAATAAATCAAATATCATATGCCGTAAAAGCAGAAATACAACTAGATATGACCTTCCTTATCATGAATTGGGAAGTTATATATTTCCCTTGTGTACCGGTTCACAATATAATGATCAATGGTTTTACGATGATTTTCGAATTGAAATTTGTACAACCGTCTAACACACTTTGCGAGAATTGAGGGTACATGTCTAAATTTAGGGCTGATTTTGTATAGTTAAATCTGTTGATCCCGATTATTATCTTAAGGGTCAGTAAGATAAATGAATATATTGACATAATAGAATCTTTTTCTAATATAAACCTATTAGGGAACATAAGAGAGTTTTAAATTATTGTATCCAACAGGAAGAAATGTAAGTTATTTACTGTTATTTCGAATATCATTGCTAATATTACGTCTATTCTGCATCTTTCGGATCAATATTACGTTTAGATATTATTCTTCAATTATCATACGAAAAGTTTTTAATGATATCCTGTTTCTATTGGCGTAGACTGAGTATTTCGATACTACTAATCAAACTATTAGTAATTTAGATATCTCATAGTAAGAGCTGTGAGTAGAGAGTTATGGGATACGGGTGGTATACCATGTATGGAGGAACTTAGTAGTAGAACAAATATACTAGGGGCTATTAGGGATTCGCAAGCACGTAATTATCACCCTTACTCCGGTAACACAGATCCTCAGGAAGTATCTGTATTATTATTCCGTATAATATTGATATTTGAATTGTTTTAAAATACGAAATCTGTGCAGTCTTTTTTTTTTTCCCACTCATGTTGTGCTTTGGTCTCTTATCTATAGCTTTTTTTGATACGTATAAAACAAGTTAGTCCACTCTTGTAATTTTGACAGAAAGAATAAAGATACTGATTCTTGTGTCTGATTTTTGATTAGGAATTACAACTAAGAGCATACAAAGTGTTTTCAAGGGGGATTATCCGGACATAGGATACTGCTTTCTAGCCCTAGATACACAGAGCTAATAAGTCATAAATTGCATTCTTCAATCCGTATTACCTAGCCCCTAAAATAGGAAAAGTATCGATATATAGGATTACTTTGTCAAATACTTCAGAACTCTTTGAGAGAGGGGTCAATAAGCATAGGAGTATCACAAAAGAGTTAACGTTTGATTTGATGTTTTTTCTATTCAACCATGACTATTGACTGTGGATGACATTTGACAGGAGGATGTTGAGTGATGACCTTTATCAAAGGCTATCCTCAAAATCCAATTAACTGGGAATTTCTATTTTTTTGAACAGATCTGAAATTGCTTTTTTGTTAGGCGCGCGCCGTGTGGTACATTCTTTGTTATCCTAATAGATTGGAGTAAAAGGATCACACACTCGCTATCCTCTGATTATGAAGTACCGGATGAATTGGATCTTTTTGACCACCAGGCGTACATATGTACTCTGGAGCTATCCACTTGCAAAGGCTACGAGTCACAACATTTGTTGCGCTGTCGTTGTTATATCGCACGTGTGGACCGTTCGTAATTTCTCTGTTAATTCTGAGTCGGGATTAATGTCGCTTGAGTGTCTCTCTTAATTAACATAGTGATTTATTTTATCATTTACGCTATTGCAGTACTGCTTGGTTGTGTTCAATATGAATGATCAATATACCTATGCTTTACATAATATACATCCGATTGTAGATATATGTTGCTCTGTGCTATGTTTCGCGTATAAGCTTAAGTATTCTGACTTATGTCGGTAGTATCTACTTGATGTTTTTCTGAATAGAATGTGTAGAAGATCTTCATGTCTTTCTTTTTGTTCTATTTTAAATTGGGGTGCATAAACAACTTGACAATCTAACTTATATAAGACTCAACGCTCATATTGTTTACAGAGAATATTGGGTTCGCATGTAAGACGGGATGGTGCATGTGGTGTTTTGCTTATGCAGTTCCCGCAAGTTACGTAATGGTAAGACGCTGAGAGGAATCATTGTTCTTTAGAAGTAAATTACTCTGGTTTTATGGACTACCTATGGAAAATGTTCAATGCGTATTCACTAAGTGTGTTGTTCTATGGTTCACTATTTTGGGTTCTATAATATCGCTTTTCTTACTGTTGGGTCGGTGAATTGTAATTTTTATTGTTCCACTTTTCCCGCGGTTTTGTAGAGATACTGGGTCATTCGGGAGCTACGGGAGATCTTGTACGAAATTTATACTAGTACTTGATCACGCCTCTAACCCGGCGGTACGAGGTCCTGATGGCCGTCTTGAGAGCTAAAAGATATCGGTAGCGTCCACTGTGGGCGTGCCTGTGGCAATGCCGTTTAGTGACCACCCCTCTCAGCGCGGTTGCATTAAATTGGAGCTTCGGGCTGATGTGTACAAGTTAGTTCTGCGCCTTGTTGCGTATCTATGTGTGGTCGGGAAGTATTGTACTAACCCTATTCTCTTTCTTCTTCCGGAGCATGTGTCATGTATCAAGACACAAGTTGATCTCAATTAATTGCCTATTCTGAACGGCAATATATCGGCGCTGCTCATGACGAGGAGCCATAAGTTAGTGTGTGTACATTAGGTAGTATAAGGTGTAATTATCCAACATGAAGACACGGTATATTTTCCAGGGGGTAGCAATTTAAGTTTGGCCGTATGATTAGGTAATAGCATTCCTAATTGTAGTCCTGCTATTGCGTAGTAAACATTGATTAGGTGTTCTCTTGAAGCTGTAGAATCCTATAACAAAATGGTACGATCCTGGGATGCAGAGTAGATATTGAATCAAAAGGTGTTTAGCTCATAATTCTCTCAATTGTATTGTCTACTATACATTGCTATAAATCTCATCTTAGCTCCTTCGTCAGTTAGCCTTTACTTACGAGATATTAAGCCACGAGACGTCATATGAGGGCTTGTTTGCAGGTGCGGATTGTAATGGACCCTATTAACACGTAGTATTCTCGCAGAGAACGCAAATGCTAATTTAAGACTCTACCCTTAGCAATTGTTAGGTTCTGCTAGACCCAACCAATGATTTTTTCCCTCGCGAACCGGAAATACTGTCATGTTTACGTAACAGAAACTGACAACGGGCTTGTTTGAATAGTGATATGTTCAAGCCTCGCATTTATTGTAGCTTCTTTGGGCGTTACGCTGGTATGTTTATCAGAGACATTTTCTCTGCTCGGATGTTCTAGCTCATAGCCGATGGATACTATTAATGTTCTGAAGTTGTACTTGTTGTACCGTTGTAAAGGGCATTGTTGCTGTAAACAATTTTGTAATGCAGTTTCATAACTAGTTTTCATCGCTAGAGCGATCCGAGGTTGGAGCAATGGAGAGTTGACGATTTGAACCTACAAGTTGAGGCCTTGCCTGGGATACTGAATTATCTTTTGGGGCGCGTTTAATTCTCTTGGGTTTTGAACCTTCTGTGAGAGATTGAGAGAGTGGATAATGTCGAGAGATTGTCTGCTGGCGGGCAGCGTATAAGTCAAAATTCGTACATACGCCGAGTGGGCACACGTTTTAAAGCTGCTTGCACATAGAAATTTATGGACCCCTTCTCCTCGAGGTAGGACTCAGTATAACATTTCTTCGCTTGTTAATGAATTGCTATATTACTAGTACTTACATGTAGGCTGGTGATTGAGATAACCCCAGCGTGTGCATATGGTGCACCCATAAGCATTCTTCTGGCCAGGGATTAACTTCAATCATCGGTGCTTGTGACAGCGTACATGGGCCGAAGATGTGTCGTCAATAGATAGGTCACAGGTTTAATGTTTTGGCTCATTATGACATTTTCGTAGAAATACTTTCCTCGCACTCATAGGTTCAGGTGCCGAGCTTAGATTATTGAAACCAGAACTACTAAACACATACGAGCTCCGGGGGTCGTATACATTGTGACCGTATACTAGAGCTACTTTTGTTCTGCAATATGTTGTTCATAATTAATGTAGCTTTCCTGGTCTTTCTAATTTTTCCATGATAAAAATGATCATGGTTGCGTTACACGCAATTGCAGGGCTCAAATTAACTCACGCCAGAAGTAACTGAGACCACCTCCATGAGTTAATTGGCAAATTTGTTTTATAGTAGCCGCAATTAAATTCACAATTAATTGGAGTACACGTGTTTATCCTGAGAACTCAGCTCTAGCCAGATAGATAAGGTTCCTTAATTTTTTTTCCCTTCCACGGTCTGCATTAGATATATGGCGCCAAAGATATCGTTACGCTGCCACTTTTTACTTTGGTCCATGCTGCGCCAAATAAAGGTGTGAGGACCATTGTTTATGTACATCTAATTTGTATTAAATGAGCAAAGGGCACGCCAGCATCTATGAATTCGCGGCATACACGTTGTGTCGGAAGTTATTTGGGCATTCGTGTTATCTTCCTATTTATATTTATTCTAAATCATGCGTTCCTTTTTCACTCTATATTGTCTAACAGACTTTGGGAGATTCGTCCTGAGAAGTGCTACTGTTCACCGCTCGACTTGTGTCATTCACCTAATGAGGAGCCTCCCTGTTGTACTAATCACGGTCAACTAATGGTCAACCGAATCTGTATTTTCATGACCATATCTTGTATGCACTTCAAATCAGACTAACTATCCGCAATCGAATTCCGCACTATACTTTGGCTAATAATTGGTTTTGCTTATCTTTTTCACACAAGTCACGTTTAATTGGCTGATCACAACAGTATTTCTGACACACTTGAATATCTTACTCCAGAGCGGTAATGTAAAATCTCCGGTTTGGTCCATTTAGCCGTATTGTGTGCTGGAACCAAGCAATTAAATCTCACGTACCATGCGAACCCAGGTTATTCTTTCGCAGGTCATAGCAGTCCCCACAAATTTTTCATGTTTTTGCTCGATAGCGTATGAAAGCTCGATGGACTACTAGGGAGACGTAGCTATGGCGCAGGGTTTATATGCTACTATATATATTTTAAATTATTATCCACCTCTCTTGTGTTTCTTTCGAGATTACATCATTTTTCTGTGAAACTCAGAGAACTACCATTCCTGGTTCAAGGTCTAACACAAATTGCCAGGGTCTTGTATCTCCCGGCTGTTTTTGTCCAATCAAGGAATAGAGACTATCAGCAATCGTGGAGTTTAGGTTCCTCTAATTCCTCATGTTACATGTATCCAACAATTTTCTCCACCATTTCATTTGGTAATGGTTGTTTTTAGCTTATCATCGACTTTACTCTCAACTTATTTCACAGGACCTCTGTTTCAATGGAGTCCTTGAATTTGTGATCTAGTTCTATCCTCAGAGTCTCATTATGAAATATCTTTGAGGATTGCGGTTCTCCATATCTTCTCCCCTTCACTTTAGCGCGATATCTAAAATCTTTTTAGATAAGTGTGTTCTCATCTTGTTCTCACTAACTCGATCAGGTTATTGTCAATTGAGCTATCATTATTGAGGCATCTTGTGCTTTCCTATCGTATCTCGTTAATCCTTGAGTGTACCTGGTACTGACTGAATGCATTTTTTTCTCTCTCCTATTTCTACGAGTGGCTTTCGACACACTCTCTACTCTCTATGATCTCCTAGTGCCATAGAACGCAATTGTCTTTTGATTTTCATACGAACAATGCGCATTTTCCTTGTTCTGATCTCTACACACCTTATTCTCTTTTTCATTTTCTCCACGCTGTTTCTAACGTTATGGGGACAGCTCCTGTCTTAACTTCTTTTTACAGATTTTCTTATTGCTTTTACATGATATACACACTAGTTTAATCCTCACCTAAGTCTAAAGGGTGTCATTCGAGTGTGAACTTATGTTTATTATTTTTTATGGGGTGATTCATGCCCGGTACTCTTCGCGTATTCTCAAATATATCAACCACAAAACAAACACTCAATACCCCAACAATTGAGACCTAGTTTGTCCACGATATAAGACAGATGTCTCGTAAATATGATTTATTGTATAACAAATAATCAAACTAGATGGATATTTGGGTTGCGCACACGATATCATATTGTAAAACGAGTAGGCTTAAGTCACATATAATGCATGTTATCGAGTCTAGAAAATCACAATCAGTCACAATGGTTTAATTAACGATAGTTCTCTTCGACCGATCTATCTTTCTAATGATCGAGTTTGTTCTGGACTCTATATCTTCACTTGAAGATCTTGTGAACCCCGTGACACTTTATTTTTTTTATTAACCTCCAGAGGTCAATTCGATAAGAGCCTCGTTTGTTCGAGAATTGCTTGAATTGACTTCGGAGGTTTGTCATGGACGTGGACTATAGTATTTGTCTATCCACAAAGTCGAGGAGCACTAAGCTAAGCAATCTATGGTAGTGTGCGGGGTTCAACTACTGTGTCGTAGAGATGATTTTATGTAACATGGAACCTTAATTACTATCTCCGAGAAATTAAAATCCAATAGCATACTCATGCACTATCCTGAATCTGACTAGTCTCCTCGATTGGCACACTTACGTCAAACTAAGTCTGAGAGTATGTCCTCCACCAGTACCTAGATATGAACCATGAGATGTCCTGCTGTGTATGTCCTGTGCACGAACATTTTTCTACACTGGTAGATGTTTGGGTCACAACTGTTGTACGGCTGATGGTGCCCTTATACATGCTCGTTTGGTCATCGTTACAAGTTGAAGAAGAACATTGTTCCACACACATCGATACCACGTTTCCTGGTATCCATAAAGTAATATATACTATATGTATTCAGTTTGGCACTTATGTATCTCCTTATCTGCATTGCCTTAGTATCCTTTTTCATCTCGAAAGAAGGTCTTTCGCGTTTTATTCTTAATCACAGTAGGTACTAATCCATTCGATAATGGTAATCTTGGCTTTATATTCTTGGTCGGGTGGTTTTACACATGAGCCCTATGGCGCGCCTACTGTGGCGGAATCATGGTCGTAATCCACTAACTGTCTATGTCATACTTAAATAATATAATTCAAGGTCGCCTCCAAATGTGGCAGAATTTCGCACAGTTGCAAGTAAGAAGGATATTAAACGTGGTAATACACAGATCTCATGTCCCCGACCCAGTCCTCATATTTTGCGGATGGTTTAACTGCTTAGGGTTACAACCACGTACACATTGGGCATCAATTCCGCTAAGAATTAAACGGTAGATGGGTTACTCGAATGCTCCCCTCCAGTCTGGAGGTCTCTGGTCACGATGTTTAACGTTTACCAACCGACTAGTGAAAGTTGTAGAATTTCACAACGCCATCTCTAACTCAGGTCAAACTCGACGTTTTGTGAGATGCGACGAGGTTTACTATATCTATCCAGGTACGCTCGATAGCAGCTTAACGTGAGTAAAACGTACAGGACACGTGTAAACTGGCATGTAGTAAATCAATAAGGGCATTTACTTGTAAGACTAGTTCGCCATGGCTAAGCTGCGATTACCTGCCCGCACACCGAAATTGGATGACCATAACGTGCATTGTATTTTGATAGCACCAAAGACGAAGTTCTCGAGGCGGTTCGTGACTACATTCGTAAGTGCTACCAATAGCATTTCACGTTGCTAATCAAGCGGGTGGATGTCTACTGACAAATACTAACAGCTTCGATGTTTCATTTTCACTTCTCTGACGGTGCATACTCATTGTGGTTTCCATTGAGCTTACGTCGATAGTCTCTCATTCGTCGCTATGATGTCCTATGCAGTTATCTGATGGACACCATAAACGGAACCTGTCCACTGGTCAGTCGGCACTTTTTCGTAGTCTAGCATACACTTATGTGCATAGCCGATTGGGTTCTGGCTGGAGGTCATCATTCGCAGACGCTGTGTACCCTATGCGTGTCACGTTTAGTTCAGAGCTCGACAAGGGCAAAGGGAATCCCACTTCTAAGTTATCTTTGGATTTGTTACATGCGCTGAACCATGACTCCTTTTATTTAATATGATAAGACTCGAAGTCGAGGTTAGTCCATCATTTCACTCCAGAGATTTTCGTGGTTCATATCTTCGTCTCTACGGTCGCGGGCATTTCCTTGGCCTGCAGATTCAATGGAAGTGTAGTATACCATATCGTTTTGGCATTTAGGGTGGGTTCTATCTAGACTGAACTGACTATATACATTTGCGCCACATCGGAAGATTCTCGTACTTTCCCGAATCTCTTTGGGCTGTGAACAGGATACCTGTGACACTCCTCTGGGGAAAATAGTCATTCTCCAGGTTGTCGTCCGTTAGTTAGTATGGTAGATGCTCTTGGTAAGTTAATTGTTTTGTTATACTGGAGAGCTGATAGTGCTGTTCGATTTTCACTTATGTCTTCGCTGTAATCGTATTGGGCATTCTTACCTGTATTAGTGCTTATCAGAGCCGAAAAGTGCCTGATTTAGTTTGCATCGCTCTGTCAATAGGTATGTCTCACCCATGGAGCATCGTAGAATTTTCCCCCTGAATTCTCGCCAGAATGGAGATCTCACTTGTCTAAGGCAAGTGTACGACTGCTGGCTAATCCTTTTACCGTTGTCATTTCGTATTTGAATAATCACAGTGCAATTTAATATGCTCTCTGGCCAAATCCTTTTGTCACTCTATAAAAGGGGCTTTGATGACTCGAATACACTCTAATATTTTTTTAAATTAAATGATACTTGTCCCGTGTTTATATTTTAAAAACTCAAACTCTGTATTATATTACGTGTATCTAGTAATTCTTCTGCTTTCTAGATTTTTTTACTTTTATTACGTCACTTAATTATTTATTTTGGACATACTTTTTTCTCAGCTAATATGGTTACTAGATACATTCTCAATATTGATTGGGGGGTTGCTATTATCTCTTGCTAACGATGAGCTCCTTTATTTTATTTTTTTCTATTGCATCATCTTAATTTTCTAATTAAGATTTCTTATGTCTTTCGCAAATCATAAGAATCCTAATTAAATCTGCTCGTAGTCACTATCCAAGGCTTTCCCTGATTTTATTACACCAGATAAATCAACGAATCTTATAACCACTCCATCCCCATAACTTTATGAAAGAGTTCATTAAACTTGATACATAGATTATATAGAATTAAGAATAAAATATTGTTTATTTATACTCTAGTCCTAGTTTCAGTTTTTGTTTCTGAGTATGCTCTTATATTTTCTCGCATAATTTCGTCACTGTTATTTAGATCGTTCAACGTTTACGT
The DNA here is from genome assembly GCF_003935025.1 of Abrus precatorius. NCBI lineage: Eukaryota > Viridiplantae > Streptophyta > Magnoliopsida > Fabales > Fabaceae > Abrus > Abrus precatorius. The sequence continues at coordinate 1,661,573 of NW_020874290.1, read as the reverse complement.
TTATGTTTTTCTCTATACTGTATTACTGCCCTGTCTTATCATAGATTAAATCGTATAGTCAAATAGCAGTGCCTCCCAAAAGGAAGATGTAATTCCGATACCGTGAGACTTAAATTTGATCGCATTCTTTCAAATTAACTTTTACTGATAATTACTGAATGAGTTTTTTTTGGTAAATTCTCTATTATATTGGATGGGCTTCGTTGTTCTGATTGCTTCTCTACGCACTTAGACATTAAAGAGAGCTATCATTATATCATCTTGTAGTTGTACAAGGCGTAACTCGATTTGCAAATAGTCTCTAATCAAATATAACTTAAACTCGAAACTATTGGTTGATAAGTTATGGTTTATTCACTCGCTATGTCCATACGGCATTAATGGTTCTATCGATTCAGTAATAACATTAGAAGATATGCAAGGTTTCATGCTGCTTTTTGGTTACTTTTTATAGTTTGTTTTTATATTGGCAGCAATTTAGTCGATTAGGTACACCACTCGTCTCCCCCCTACTTGTTTCTATCTATATTTTCTGATTTGGGTCGTTGTGGCTTACTCAGTATGTGTTCAGGAGTAATTTCGGATTTGGGTTAATATGAGCGTATTAATCAATTTTCTTTTTTTGCGACTATCTACCTCATGATACTAGGTATGTATTCTCGTCAGACTAAGTAGAATCTGAGAAGATACGTGTGATTTCTGGTAAGTAGCCCACCGTACTGCATCCTAGTCAAGACTTGAGAGGGTAAAGGGAAAAATTGTAGTTAAGTTGTCTGGTCTATTGATGCAAAACCTTTAACTTTTGTTTCCGGGATTAGAGAACTGTATTGGGTGGGTCTATTCTTCCATGGGAGACTTCGGCCGATTATCTTCGTATTTAATTTTTTTCTGACTTGGAAAACATAGAGACAAAGTTAATGTTTCGGGTATCTAATTACTACTAAAGTGGAATAATTGCTTGGTGCGCGTGCCAGTATTTTTTGGGGAAATCCTTCATCACAATAACGCTGCTATCGTAGTATCGTTTTCTCTTGTTGTTTTATTTTGATGGATATGCTACAAGTACCCATGCATAGAGTAAGCACGTTTAATATAGAGATTGTAGTGCTCTTGGATATTTAATTTGGGTTTGGTGCCTAGATCCAAAGCCTACATGTACCACTAATCAAGTAACCATGCGTATGTGTCTGAATAATTTATCCGTGTTTTAGTTAGTCTAATTATTCGATCGATTATGTACTTCGCATGTTAGAGCTTGTTATCTACTTGTGGTGTATAGTGAGTGAAATACGTGTACACATAGACAAGATTTCCATCTTACTGTATGGACAGATCCTATTTTCTTTGGCCTAAATCAAATCACCAGACAAAGCGATTGGGTTTAGAAACAGAAAGAAGTAGAGTGGACCTACTATAGCTAGTCGTTAACCTATGAGCGCCAGAAGTTCAGAAGGTGAGAAGATAGGACGAAAGACCTAGAGGAGCGCATGTGTGACAAGGGATATGTTTACATATATTTTGTTGATTTTCTGTGACCTCTCATTTACTATTTGCCGTTTTTCTCTTCATTTATTTCCCGAAACTCTCGTATTATTATATAGAAGCTACAATCTGCTTTTTGATTGTCGTATCGCAAGCTCACAGTCTGTATTAGTCTTTGATAATTCTAATTGAATCTCTGATTTTCGCTTGGGTCTTGATTCAGAATAAATCCCCATGATGTTTAGGAATGTGAGGCAATAACGTATCAAGTAATGTATATTCTTACTATTGTTGCTACTTTTGTTCTGCCTTCGCCACCGGCCTCGTCTTCCGTCATGCAATCTTACACAAATAGACCTTCGCCATCAAGACAAAGGAACTATATGTCCACACCTCATCGTTGTCAGGGGAGCTCAGGTATTGTTAAATGCGATCTCACCTCTAGGCTCAGTGATTCTTTATCAAGAATAAGGGATCCATTCCTTCATTACCAGAAAACACCCGGTCGTGGTATTGCAATACTATACAAATACTTGTCTACTTGAATCCGTGAGCAAACTTCTTACACTTACTCCGCAACTTTTTGTGCAACAGAAGTATTATTGACCTATGCCGTGTACCACCTAACTCTGATTCACTGACACAAAGTCCATATCATTTGGAAAGTGTGGTCTCGTAAACACAAGCTTTTTCTGCCCCAATAAAAATGTCTTCGGTATGCTCTCTTGTCATCTTTCCCCCTCTTCATAACATATGACTAGGAGAGATGATCCATGTAAGTATTGCTGTGTGTCGTCACGTGGAAATTCCCATTTTTCCTCTGTCTCATCAAGCTGTGGTGAGATCATTTACTGTAGATCCATGGCGGAGGAAAGTTCGTTTATAGGAATCTCCTTATAACAACTATTTGTTGCTGAATGCCCAACCTATTCACATGTTCGATACTCTGTCACGCAGATCTTTGTTGGACGGACCAGTGTTAACACTATATATTTTTTCTGCTTAAATGTTTTAGTGCATCAGTTCAGATATAGCCGGTAAATTACGCTGAGGTGGCCGTCATACAAATCGCCAATGTCTGGAAAATCTTGGTTTCAAATCCTTCACGGATACATTGGATGAAGGCTGTCTCTTTACGCTTTCAGATTATTAAGAGAGTGGTTTTTCTTTAGTTTCTATTTGACTTATTTCTGTGTTAGACAACTGTGACAGGGCGGTATTCATCTTACTATTCTCAAAAAAACTCTAATTGGACTACTTTTCGATACACAAGTTAAATCACCACACGCACTATTTGCGGTCTCTTGTGTTCGTAGCTTTAGGTAAGTCATTTTACTGATCGCCCTATACTATCTAGTGTACTGGTGATATATGATATTCACTCATACTGCTATTTTTCTTCAACGGCAACCCACAACCGTCTTTCTTCTAGCTGCTTTACGCACTGCCACTTATTATGTTAATTGCTTCATCTTCTTCGCGCGCTTTCCTGTAAACGTTTCTTCCTGACCACAACGTAATATTCTCTTCAACTGATCTTCTTCTATGCAAAATTAGAAACAATCTCTGTATAGCAGTCATGTGGGTAATGCCGGATTCTGGCATGACTCAAACCCTCCGTTAATTACTAATTGTCTCTCTGAAGGCGAATCAATCTCCCTTCAGTCACCTCATTAACATGTTAAGATTACGTTCAAGTGAATATCTAAGGGTTTCTGGCTGTCTGACTGGGATAGCGTCCATCTCTGAGGAGATACATGGCGCTATTGGTTATACTATCTTTCCGAGCATCTCTGCGGGTATTTATTGGCCATGTAACCTTTGTACTGTTTTGGTCCACAAAACTAGGGGCATAGTCCCATATAAGAAGCGATATGCGGTGTCAACGCCCTGCATTCCTTATCTGATGCATTGATCACTCGTCTCACTTGCGATTCACCAGTCTTTTTTTAAATTTCATGCAAAACGTAGTCTTTTCAGTGGGTACGCCGAGCGAGAATGATTCTTGTCAATTTCATACCTTCTAATTCTGAGAAATCTTCGCTTAAGGAATAAGCTCCTGAATCACCACGTAGTCTTCACTTTTAATTTCTCTAACACATCACATGAGTTCATTGTTCTAATGCGGAATTTGGTATATTTGTATTGGGTAGTCCACCTCTTAGGTAAATCGGGTTCTGGGCAGACCCTTTTTATGCCGATTTCTAACTCTGACTTATTGAATTTTGAATCTCGCGCATTTGTTTTGGGGATAATGGCATGATAAAATTGTCTTTATGTTTCGCTTTTCTTCAGATACTCTATTGTGTATATATGGTAGAGTTGTCCTCAAAATAAAAAATATTTTGTATCGAGCAGTGAACTAGGCGCTAGTACTCCAGTCGTTCATTTTCTTCGTAATTTACTAACTTCCTGGCGCACTCGTATGAGAGCCAGCAAAAGTACTTCGTACGCGCTTTTATTGAAAAGAATTAATTCAGAAAAGATAGTTGGAAGAATATTCTTGTGGTACAGGGGAGAGGGAGAGGTATAGACAATATTTTTTTCTTTTCTGATGTGTCGTTCTTCCAGAATTATTCTACCTTATTGGCCGCCAGAGTTGTGTTATACTAAGTTTCCCGGGTCGACACTGTGGTACTCTCGTGCGATTATTCTGTTGTTCAGCCCATTGATGTCCTGTTCTACCTGTCATACCTAATTTTTTCAATTATATTGCTGTTTCTATGTATCATAGCCCTTGTAATAACTACTGTATCATGATAAATATTACTCATTAATGCAGATGATGAGATATTTCTTACTTTTTTTGATCTAGATTTTTTCGCAGTCATATCTATAGGTCACTTTGAAATATAGTATTTAATTGTAAAATATTTAGATGTCTGTGTGATTTGGGTGTTTTCAATCCATCATGCTGCTATGATACTTGTTCCTTATTTGTGCTTTGATCGACGATCTTTTTCCAAGAGAATTCCTTAGAATGCGAGGTGCTATTTGGTATTATTAGGCTATAGGGACTAAGTCGGCTCACTGGGTGGCATGTGAATAAATTTGCATAAGGACTGTCTTGGGGAGAGCATCGTTTTTCTTGTCTGATATGTTGTAGTCGAACGTTAAATTGTGATACTAAAAGATAATTATTCTACTCCAATCACGACTAAGTGCCGTGGCATTCGAGTCCTCTCCTTTGGACGAACGCTCGATTCGCGGTGGATATATGGATATGTAGTCAAAATAATTATTTAATGATATGATTGATATTATTCTTAATTGATATTGTTTTACGGATCTAGGGGTACGATCTCTAAATTAATTGCAATCTCAATTTCTTAATGAAATTGATGGTTGATATATTGGCGAATATTAATGGGAGAAATTATCAGGCACTAGATACGTCTACGATTGTTAAATTAGCCTAGTACTGATGATTTATTAAATCTGACATATTGGTTATTACCTTGGTATGAATTATATATGTGTATCACCACACATGTGCATAGTTAATATTCTGTCTGGGAATACCGACGAGAGAACTTTATATTATTCGTTAGTCTGATCAACGTAGGAAAATTCGTGTACTTAATTTTGGTGAGTTACTACACTGATGAATGTTAATGACATAGAGAACAATGATGTTTACCGATGGACTGCAATTTATCTTCTAGAGATAAGCGAGTAGAGCGGAGAAGCCTAATGGGGTGGAACTCTGGTATAGAGCTGGGAATTAACCAGTTCCTGAAATCGTCCTCTTACTGTTAGAAGTTGGGGTTGGTTGTTTTGGTGTGAATGATTCTCAGGCTTTGATCTGACCGCAACGTTCCTTACTAACACTTTATTATTCGTGTCTATTGGTCTTGTCTCCCTCTCAGAGATGTACATTGATGGTTTTTGATTCCAGTTGAGGCTGTGTGTCTGTTGACTATCGATCGAGCTGTAGAAGTGTCGTGACCGATCAAGAATTCATTGTTTTTGGTTCTTGGCTGTCTCATTTAGTTGCCATAGCTTCGCGGCTACTAAGCGAATTTCGCGAGCGTTTGCTACTCGTCGATATGGGGCGTTAAAGGCGCATTCTGTTTTGAATGATATCTTGGTTACTTAGTCGTATATCAGGAGACGCGGTCTCTTTATGATTACTTATATCTGTGTGTAACGCAGACGTATCTTTATTTGTGGATGTATGCGTTGTACCATTGGGCGAGATGCTGGCGAACACTTTACAGTTATACTTGCTGGGTAACCTTCCTGCGGTCCTTCGGTTATTCCGGCTGTGCTCTGCGAGTACTCTTGTCAGCGCCTGCATGCTTGCATGCGCGGTGTGCGTATCTTTGTCTGTCACCCTTTTGGCGTGTGATGACACGAGTCGCCCAAACGTTGAACGAATACTAGAGCTGCGTAAGTCATGCTATTTCCGTATGATCACTCCACTTCTTTAGTAATATTCTACCGTATGTTTGATTCAATTGTTAATAGATTGTGATCTCTCTCGGCTGAGCGTATGCAATTGTGATGTCTGCTTTAGTGGCATTCTTCATTTTTCTGCGATGTAGGGTATAGGGTGCGTCAGCTGGGTATTTTCCGGGCTTGCGTCCATCTGAGGGTCCAGCTTGCTACTTGTTACATCAGTGGTTTACTTAGGTTATAACGACTCGATAGTTTTGATCTTATGCGTAGGACTTAACCACAGTAAATAATTGGAATTAGCTGGCTAATTGTACAGGGTCCATTCCAGGATCAATTGGTCAAGAAGGTATGTTTAGAATACCTATAATTAATTTTAGACTAATGCTTCATTGGGTATCTTTGGCCGTACGTTGTACTCTGTGACAAATAGTTGCAGATGTACTGTTCAGAGAATGTTTTCAGGTTTCCTCTTGATACTATACATTCTTTTCGTTGTCTCTGAAGCTGTCTTGTGAACCTGGTTGAGTAAAGGGGCTTTATTTTTTTGTTTTTATTCGTACTTCGTCCCCATCTCTTTAGTTGATCACATTTATTGTCATAGCTTAATGCGCTTCTCCTTATAATGATTTTATTAATGCAGTATATTCACAATTTTGTTCGCAAAACAATCAGTGAGTTAGCACAGTACAAAGGTCGGTGATCACTGGTAATCACTTGAGGGAGCCTCGGAAGTAGCAATGATTAAGTACGGGCTAGGACCCTTGCTAATGGCGGAAGTAACCTGCGAGTAGACCACGCTCAATTGCTCGATTCATTCCACCTTCAGACTCTAAGCTCTGCGCATAACGGGAAAGCTACAGGCTAGAAGATGGATTAAAAATTTGAATATGGTAAAATAGTTAATAGCGATGTTTTTTATGCCAATGTATAAAAAGGTTAGCAATATCAGAGATGTAGGGACATACTATATGCTCGTCGCCCTTTTTTCGTTTTTTACTTTTTTAAATGAGTCGTTATTACTGCATTTTAGAATACACTTAATGACATCATTAAGGCTCTTTTTGGACTTTATACCTTTGAACGTCGAGGTGTTTATCATAATAGTTTTTGGATCGTGTTCAACGTCAGAGAAGAGTGTAAATAAAAGAAAGTAATATAGTCAAAAGGGTACAAGATTTTGAATGATAGTAGTGTTTGAACTTTATTGGATTTAGATTATTTTGTTCATATAAATTATATTGTATTATGTCTATTCATTGGATAATTATGGCGTTGTATTGCTATTTATCAGTGGCCATCATAGGTTATTAGGATGGGTGTTAACGTCCAGCTAGTCGACTGGGTATTATTAAATTCCCGTCGTTTCGTGCACCCAAAAACTGAGAAAAAACCAAGTTCCCAATATGAAAATATCACATCAAACTACAATGTAATGATCATACAACATACCGAAGGTATTTTTTTTAGCTGAACGTGTTCCAAGTGTAGGATACTCATATTTTTTGTTGTTTTTTCTACCCTACGTAGAGGACGTAGTATGAATCAACTAATCTCTATTTTGTTCAGCTCTACTCGATGGTGATATCCTTCATCGTGGACGGACGGAGGGAGAATTGCTGCGGTGCTCTCGTCGATAATTAATTCTTCTACTATGATTAGTTCCTTTTTTACTTATTCTTTCTCAAATTGCATCGACTAACCCATAGGGAGTGGACGGTGTGGTTTTTCTTCCTGGGGCCCGAATTGGGGGCCTCACTTCACCCAGCGTTGTTGCTCTTATCAGTTATAATTCTTCAGTCCCAGATCTTCCCCATCGGGAGTTAGGGTTCTTACGAGGGGTTGTAAATAACTACTTTCATATTTATCTCTACAGTGATGCCTTTACTTCTTAGCCTACACACATTTTTAGATCCGGTTCTCTACCCTAATACTTTTTTCTTGTTTATTTTTCACTCCACATTTCGCCTCACTTACGTTCTCGATTGTTGCGCAAGTAGCAAAGTTTCTTTTTGGAATATCACAAACTGGAGCCGGTTTCCCAGAAGGGTACATTTGAAATATGTGGAACCACAAGTTCCCCTCTTTTTGCAATTAAAGTATTTCCGTTCACACAGCAACCTGCTGTCTTGAGCTAACTTAGATTCACTCTTTAGTCCAGAGTGTGATTTATGTATGGCTCAACTGCCGTTGCCTCAAGGGCGGTTAGCTGGTTGCAAGTAGTATCTTTCTTTTTCGATCTAATCAGAGAGCCTCCTTCCCAGAAACGTGGAGCAAGTCCTCATTCAAGAGTGCATAATGTTGCTCGCGGCTTTTCTCATGTTATGATGGATATAGTATTTACACCAG
>NW_020874290.1:1648465-1650965 GCF_003935025.1 Abrus precatorius | reverse complement strand
AATATGCTCTTATTCATCTAGATTTATCCGAATTTCCTTTTTATTCCATTTCATTCATTCAAAAAATGGGTTTTTTAGAGATCGTTATAGTATGTACATATAATTTCCATATATTAATTATTTGATATATTCATTAGCAATGGGTTGCCCGGGACTCGAACCCGGAACTAGTCGGATGGAGTAGATAATTTCTTTTTTAATCAAATTCAATACAATAATAAAACAAGAAAAAATCTCTCCCCAAGCCGTGCTTGCATTTTTCATTGCACATGGCTTTCCCTATGTATACATATAAACCTGAATAAATTCTCTAGGAAAAGACTCTAAGAAAATAAAATATTCAGTTGATGAACCCCAAATCCCGACTCTTATTACATGAACATTTCAAAATCCTATAGATAGGATAATACTAATCAAAATAAATGAATTTATCTTCATTTAATGAGAATTTCGATGAATCCATTTACAAAGTATCATAACCATTTATGAATGGTTGACTAGATCAGATCATGGCTGAAAAGAATATCCAAATACCAAATTCGACCTCTATATAACCTCTGCAAAGTAGAAGAAGTTCTTGGAAAGATCAAAGAAAAAATGTCTTCTTCTTCTGTAAAGAATTCTTCCAATAATTTTTCTGAATCTAATCTTTTCAAAAAAGCGCGTACAGTACTTTTGTGTTTACGAGCCAAAGTTTTAATACAAGAAAGCCGAAGTATATATTTTATTCGATACAAATTCTTTTTTTTTGAGGATCCATTGTAATAATGAGAAAAATTTCTGCATATCCGCAAAAATCGGTCAATAATATCAAAATCGGATAAATCGGCCCAGACCGATTTACTAAGGGGATGCCCCAATACATTACAAAATTTCGCTTTAACCAATGATCTAATTAGAAGAATAATTGGAACTCTTGTATCAAGCTTTTTCATAACAATTTCCATTAGAAATGAATTTTGCAACATTTGACTCCGTACCACTGAAAGATTTAGTTGCAAATTTAAAAAATAATCCAAAAAGTGAAATGAATGCTCGGATAATTGGTTTATATGGATCGTTCCTGGTTGAGACCAAACATCAAAATGACATTGCCATAAATGGATAAAATAGTATTTCCATTTATTCATCAAAAGAGGCGTATTCCTTGAAACCAGAATTGATTTTTCTTGATATCTAACATAATGGATGAAAGGATCCTTGAAGAATGATAAAGTATATGAAAAATCCTTAGCAATGACTTGTACAAGATGTTCTATTTTTGCATAGAAAAAAATTCGTTCAAAAAAAACGCAAAAAGATTCTAATCGTAAATGAAAAGATTTGTTCCGTAGAAAAAGAAAGATAGATTCGTGTTCCCATACATATAAATTATATAGGAACAAGAAAAATCTTGGATTACTTTTTGAAAAAGTAGAAATTAATTTTTTTGGAGTAATAAGACTATTCCAATTACAATAGTAATAAAAAAAAAACCTTAATAAATGAAAGAAAGAGACATCTTTCATCCAGTATCGAAGGATTTGAACCAAGATTTCCAGATGGATAGGATAGGGTATTCGTATATCTGACTCATAATTAAAATATATTAATTTATCCTCGAAAAAGGGAAAAATGGAATGAATTGATCGCAAATTTTTATAAAATTTTACGATTTCTGCCCCTTCTAAGGAAGAGCTAAATTGTAAGGAAAATGGAATTTCCACGACGACAACAAAACCTTCTGATATTATTTGAGAATAAATATTATTGTTATACCCCCAAAATGGATTTTTGTTAGAATCATTCGTAGAAATGATCAATTGACTTTGTTGATACATTCGAGTAATTAAACGTTTTACAATTAGTAAACTAGATTTATTGTCATAACCCACATTTTCTATAAAAATGGATCTATTTAAATCATGACCATAAGTGAGTCCATAAATATACTCCCGAAAAATAAGTGGGTATAGGAAGTTCTGATGGCGAGATCTATTTAGTTCTAAATATACTTGATATTCCTCCATTCTAAAAATTATATTTGATCAAAGGATCAGGGATTCATTGGATTATCAAATGATACATAGTGCGATACGATCAAAACAGGGTATTCTATATTCGAATTAGAATAAAAAACGAATATAAATAGATACCCAGAAAAAAATAAGTAAAACCCGTCAACGGACTCTCTATCTTCGCTTTTTCCATCTAATTGCTCTAGGATAACAAGCTAGTTAGAAATCCTTTATTTTTTCTCAGCCCAATCGCTCTTTTGATTTTGGAAAAAAAATATCTTCATCAATATACTCTTTCTTTTACACATTTATTGCTACCCCATAACATAATAATGGGGAATAGCTATATAGTTAGGACTCATAACAAAAATAAAAAAAATCCATTCATGGGAAAAGCTTTTCCCACATCAAGCACTAATCTCTTTTTAACGTACAATTAGATGGGTAATCATTCAAATAAAAAAGAAATGAGAACTCGTTGCTTTTTGTTTCCCTATAATTGG
>NW_020874290.1:1640965-1643465 GCF_003935025.1 Abrus precatorius | reverse complement strand
TCACTGTCTTAGTAAATGATGCGGAGAAGGGTAGTGACATTGATCCACAAGAAGCACAGCAAACTCTTGAAATAGCAGAAGCTAATTTGAATAAGGCTGAAGGCAAGAGACAAACAATTGAGGCAAATCTAGCTCTCAGACGAGCTAGAACACGAGTAGAGGCTATCAATATGATTTCGTAACAAGTTGGTACGTCCGAATAATTCTAAAAAAAGAAATAAATAAAAATTCAATAAAACAGTAAGAAAAGATAGAAAAAAGGTGAATAGAACAACTTATTAGATACCATTGACTCTGGTATCTAATAAGTTCTAACTATACCTTACCTACTATTGGATTTGAACCAATGACTCCCGCCGTATGAAAGCAATACTCTAACCACTGAGTTAAGTAGGTCATTTATCACCCCAAATAGAAAAAAAAAAAAAGAGTCTCTATCGATCAGATCAATAGATTATAAATCGAATATTACTTATAAGCAATACCAACGCAATATCAAAGGGATTGGATCATGTAATATTCATCTTGACAAGAAATTATCTACATAATATGATAAAATATGTATTAAAAGCACAAGGGCTATAGCTCAGTTAGGTAGAGCACCTCGTTTACACGCGCGCCAATGTTTTTTTTCAGAGGAGTCCGTCTTGTAATCAAAAGAGTTTATCTTATTATTAATAAATCCATGTCTTACTCCATTTTAAGGAACAAGAGAACAAAAGCCTGACAAAGGATTTAGACGTAAAATAGAATCCATTATTGATTTGAGATATTGATAAGGTCAATACTCACTCCTCTTCAATGCTAAGCATAATGGGTATAGGAACCTCAAATAAAATTATCCTTTGTTCCTATCTTATGAACTTTAAGGTGTATGAAGTTTCATTTCCTATTTGATATTTTCATTTTAGTGGGTAGATAGAGAATCCATTTAACTTAAGTTGATCTAGGCTAGAAGCAGACCTATGTCAGGATAACCCTTCTTTGAAACACTTTGGTAGTGCTCTTAGATTGTAATCCAAATCAAAAATCAGAGCACAAGGAATCATATCTTTATTCTTTCTGTCAAGAAAAAAGATAGTGGACTAACTGTTATTTCTATCAGTTAATGAAAAAGCCCAATGCAAGAAAAAAATGCACGTTGGGTTTTTAAAACAATTCAAATCATTTCGATAATAATCAGTTTGATCTGTTTTACCGAGAAGGTCTACGGTTCGAGTCCGTATAGCCCTAATATTTCTACGGATACTAATAATATTTAGTATCCAATATCTCTCATTACTAATACTATTACTAAATATTACTAGTAGTATTAGTAATAGAATAGAAAGAATTCTTAAATTTCTATTAAGAATATATTAATATTTGATAAAATAATACTAATATTAGTATATTCGAATACTAGTCTCATTTTTTTTGGAAATAATTTAATTTTTTTTTATTTATTTTAGAAAAAGCATTTCTATTTAGAATATATTTCATATTTATTATTCTATAAATATTCATTACTATAATAATCATTAATAGAATAATCATTCTCCAATTTTCATTCAAATCGACTAATAATTAATACTAACCCAGTATATTTTCCACATTCATAGGAGTCATTTATGTTTCTGCTTTACGAATATGATATTTTTTGGGCATTTCTAATAATATCAAGCTTTATTCCTATTTTGGCATTTCTAATTTCTGGAATTTTAGCCCCGATTAGCAAAAGACCAGAGAAACTTTCTAGTTATGAATCGGGAATAGAACCAATAGGCGATTCCTGGTTACAATTTCGAATCCGTTATTATATGTTTGCTCTCGTTTTTGTTGTTTTTGATGTTGAAACAGTTTTTCTTTATCCATGGGCAATGAGTTTCGATGTATTAGGAGTATCCGTATTTATAGAAGCTTTCATATTCGTGCTTATCCTAATTGTTGGTTCAGTTTATGCATGGCGAAAGGGGGCATTAGAATGGTCTTAATTCTTGACTATTTAGACAATAAAAAAAAACATTGAGACAGTTATGAATTCCATTGAGTTTCCCTTACTTGATCGAACAACCAAAAATTCAGTTATTTCAACTACATTAAATGATCTTTCAAATTGGTCAAGACTATCCAGTTTATGGCCGCTTCTTTATGGTACCAGTTGTTGTTTCATTGAATTTGCTTCATTAATAGGATCACGATTCGACTTTGATCGTTATGGATTAGTACCACGATCGAGTCCTAGACAGGCAGACTTAATTTTAACAGCGGGCACAGTAACTATGAAAATGGCTCCCTCTTTAGTTCGATTATACGAGCAAATGCCCGAACCAAAATATGTTATTGCTATGGGAGCCTGTACAATTACGGGGGGATGTTCAGTACTGATTCTTATAGTACTGTTCGGGGCGTGGATAAGCTAATTCCTGTAGATGTGTATTTGCCAGGCTGTCCACCTAAACCAGAAGCCATTATAGATGCTATAACAAAACTTCGTAAGAAAATATCTCGAGAAATCTAT
>NW_020874290.1:1630965-1635965 GCF_003935025.1 Abrus precatorius | reverse complement strand
AACTAGAAAAATAGAAAAGAAAATAAGAAAAACCTCTTACGAGGCCTTAAGATAAACAAATTTGATTAATGAGTCAATTTTTACGTTATTTCGTACTGTATTGTACAATTCCTTTGTTTGTGGGATTCTTTTGATTTCTCACGCGATAAATAAATTATGGAATGGATTTCTACCTATGCCTAGATCTCGGATAAATGAAAATTTTATTGATAAGACTTTTTCAATTGTAGCCAATATCTTATTACGAATAATTCCAACAACTTCAGGAGAAAAAAAGGCATTCTCTTATTACAGAGATGGTGCGATTTGATTATCTTTATTTCAATTTTTTTTCGGTAAAAATTGAAAAAAAAAACCTACGTTTGCTGAAGGTGAAATTTGTAAATAAAACGATTAGTTCCTTCTGTCGTGTATCCCCGATTAATGCAGCCTCATATGCTTCAATTTTAGGTTTATAGTATTAAGCGAAAGGTTATACCTATACTTATAGGGGTTAGGTCAACCCTACTCTACTAGTACCAATGGGCGGCATGGGGGAAGAAGCACTACGCTTAGGAATCAACAACACGAAAACTTTGTAAAAAAAAAATATCTTTCCTTGTCTTATCGGGATAGAGATTAACAAGAATGGTTGGGACAATAAACATCCATCTTGTTCGTATTTTGGATACCCGTATAACCATCGAAGATTGTTGAAGTGATTAATTCCGAGAAATTAAGCAACGGTGAGGACAAAGAAATTGTTGAAGTTACTGTTTTTTTATCCAGTACCAACATATTTGTTGTTAAGAAAAAATCTTTTACAGGAGGGTTGGCTAGAGATTTGTTGTAAAAAAAAAACACTAGCTCTGCTCAGTTGATAATGAGAATAGAATAATTCAATCTTTTTTGATTATATGTATTTTTCTCATTATACACATAAGGGAGGAGCCGTATGAGATGAAAATCTCACGTACGGTTCTGGAACGGAGATTCTTTGAACCGAATGACGACCGTAACGGATGTCGGCTCAATCTGAAGGAAATTATGCGGAAGCTTTACAAAATTATTATGAGGCTATGCGACTAGAAATTGATCCCTATGATCGAAGTTATATACTTTATAACATAGGCCTTATCCACACAAGTAACGGAGAACATACGAAAGCTTTGGAATATTATTTTAGGGCACTCGAACGAAACCCCTTCTTACCCCAAGCTTTTAATAATATGGCCGTGATCTGTCATTACGTGCGATTATCTCCACTATAGAGAGAAAAAAGAAAGGAACGAGTAAATCCGCTAATACTAATCGAATAAATACTCGAAAAAATAGGCTTTCTACATATATATCGTACAAAACAACGATTTTTTTCAGCTGTAGCAAAGAGAGAAACCTCATAAAAGTCAAAATATGAAGAAATAGATATGCCTAGATACTTTTTTTCTATGGATAAAAGATCTAATTGATAGAGGAAGCACCGTAAGGATCAATTAACGAGGTTTTGAGCCGATACAATAAGAACTGCTTACTTATATCATGATAGAAAAGTTAGGAATCCACTTATGTAATAAAGTGGATCCCCTGAAGTTTTGAGCAGCGGTGTAGTATCAGATCCCAAAGATAGTAAGTTTTTTCTTTCTTATCAGGAAAAAAGTCTTTTTCAAAGATTCTATAGAAATTGATATATCATATAGAAAGTATAAATATAATCGGATATTACCTTCAGAAATTGAATAGTGTTATTTTTTATTATTTTTTTATTTATTTTTTTTTTTTATTCAGTTTAATTATTAATTATTCTTTGGTTAACTCCAAAACAAAATAATGGAACACAAAAGAATTACTGTTGAGCCGTATGAGCCAGGAAATCTCAGTAGGTTCTAAGGGAAGGAATTTACTCACCTATTCCGACCGAGGAGACAGGCCATTCGACAGGGAGACTCTGAATGGGAGTGGTAATAGCCGCTGAATATGACAAGCTATACCCTTACCCTGGTAATTATATGAACCGAATTTGATCACAGGAATGAATAAGAATTTTGTTTTTTTTTTTCTTTTTTTTTTTTTTTTTTCTTTTTTTTTAAAAAAATAAATGAAATATATATATATATATAATGAAATAAGAAAATAGAAAATAGAAAAAAAAACAAAAAACAGAGTGTTCTTATTCAAAACGTCCTGTGATTTTCAACCAATTCTGTGCTTCAATATAATTACCAGGGGTAAGGGCTATAGCTTGTTTCCAATATTCAGCGGCTTGATTAAACCAAGACTCCGCAATTTCAGAGTCTCCCTGTCGAATGGCCTGTTCTCCTCGGTCGGAATAGGTGAGTAAATTCCTTCCCTTAGAACCGTACTTGAGAGTTTCCTGGCTCATACGGCTCAACAGTAAATTCTTTTGGTGTTCCATTATTTTGTTTTGGAGTTAACCAAAAGAAAAAAAAAAAAGAAGTTAATTACATAAGTTTTAAACTTGAATTTTGACTAATAAAGAATTTCAAAGAATTTCATCTTTTTTTTCTAGTTTTATCTTTTCTCCTACTTTCAGAAAAATGAATAAAACATCGACATTAACATTCTTATTCTAATTTTCTGAAAGGTAACTATCTCGATTTCATATATCATATACTTTCCTATATGATATATCAATTTCTATAGAATCTTTGAAAAAGACTTTTTTCTTGATAAGAAAGAAAAAACTTACTATCTTTGGGATCTGATACTACACCGCTGCTCAAAACTTCAGGGGATCCACTTTATTACATAAGTGGATTCCTAACTTTTCTATCATGATATAAGTAAGCAGTTCTTATTGTATCGGCTCAAAACCTCGTTAATTGATCCTTACGGTGCTTCCTCTATCAATTAGATCTTTTATCCATAGAAAAAAAGTATCTAGGCATATCTATTTCTTCATATTTTGACTTTTATGAGGTTTCTCTCTTTGCTACAGCTGAAAAAAATCGTTGTTTTGTACGATATATATGTAGAAAGCCTATTTTTTCGAGTATTTATTCGATTAGTATTAGCGGATTTACTCGTTCCTTTCTTTTTTCTCTCTATAGTGGAGATAATCGCACGTAATGACAGATCACGGCCATATTATTAAAAGCTTGGGGTAAGAAGGGGTTTCGTTCGAGTGCCCTAAAATAATATTCCAAAGCTTTCGTATGTTCTCCGTTACTTGTGTGGATAAGGCCTATGTTATAAAGTATATAACTTCGATCATAGGGATCAATTTCTAGTCGCATAGCCTCATAATAATTTTGTAAAGCTTCCGCATAATTTCCTTCAGATTGAGCCGACATCCGTTACGGTCGTCATTCGGTTCAAAGAATCTCCGTTCCAGAACCGTACGTGAGATTTTCATCTCATACGGCTCCTCCCTTATGTGTATAATGAGAAAAATACATATAATCAAAAAAGATTGAATTATTCTATTCTCATTATCAACTGAGCAGAGCTAGTGTTTTTTTTTACAACAAATCTCTAGCCAACCCTCCTGTAAAAGATTTTTTCTTAACAACAAATATGTTGGTACTGGATAAAAAAACAGTAACTTCAACAATTTCTTTGTCCTCACCGTTGCTTAATTTCTCGGAATTAATCACTTCAACAATCTTCGATGGTTATACGGGTATCCAAAATACGAACAAGATGGATGTTTATTGTCCCAACCATTCTTGTTAATCTCTATCCCGATAAGACAAGGAAAGATATTTTTTTTTTACAAAGTTTTCGTGTTGTTGATTCCTAAGCGTAGTGCTTCTTCCCCCATGCCGCCCATTGGTACTAGTAGAGTAGGGTTGACCTAACCCCTATAAGTATAGGTATAACCTTTCGCTTAATACTATAAACCTAAAATTGAAGCATATGAGGCTGCATTAATCGGGGATACACGACAGAAGGAACTAATCGTTTTATTTACAAATTTCACCTTCAGCAAACGTAGGTTTTTTTTTTCAATTTTTACCGAAAAAAAATTGAAATAAAGATAATCAAATCGCACCATCTCTGTAATAAGAGAATGCCTTTTTTTCTCCTGAAGTTGTTGGAATTATTCGTAATAAGATATTGGCTACAATTGAAAAAGTCTTATCAATAAAATTTTCATTTATCCGAGATCTAGGCATAGGTAGAAATCCATTCCATAATTTATTTATCGCGTGAGAAATCAAAAGAATCCCACAAACAAAGGAATTGTACAATACAGTACGAAATAACGTAAAAATTGACTCATTAATCAAATTTGTTTATCTTAAGGCCTCGTAAGAGGTTTTTCTTATTTTCTTTTCTATTTTTCTAGTTCGAATTAGTTTTATGCGCCTACCAAAATAGAATATCAATGATTCACTATTCACCAGGTTTCTGGGCATCATTCTGTGGGAGAGATGGCCGAGTGGTTCAAGGCGTAGCATTGGAACTGCTATGTAGGCTTTTTGTTTACCGAGGGTTCGAATCCCTCTCTTTCCGAACCTTTACCAAATTCATCAATATTACTCATCGCAATGTTTCAAATAACAATGGATACCATTATTTCAACTTTTTGATATGGATTCTGTATTCCTAATTTTTTCGGTAATACGGAAAATAGTGGAAAAAGTGAGCAAGAAATGAAAATCTTCCTATATCTATGTCTATGATACATGAATGGCAGAAAAAAAACTCTTGTTATTTTAGTTAGGTTTAAGTCTGACGAGAATAGTATTCTACAACCAGCAATTCATTTATTTTCACACCAACCCATTTATTATCTATTATTTGATTGATTAATCCTTTATATTGGAATGGGTGAAGAGTTAAATGATTTGGCAATTTCTCACGGGGGGCTGAATCAAGATAATTTTGAATCAGAGTTCTAGATTTTGGTTCATCCTTCGCTGTAATAATATCTTGAGGTTTGCAACGATAACTTGGTATATCTACTATACGACCATTAACTAAAACATGTCTATGGTTAATTAATTGGCGGGCTTGAGGAATAGTCGCAGCCATACCCAACCGAAAAAGTATGTTAT
>NW_020874290.1:1625965-1628465 GCF_003935025.1 Abrus precatorius | reverse complement strand
ATGATTAATAATACAGAAATCATTTACTAAATGAGAGATGATGAATATAATCTTAGACATTATTTATATATTAATTAATGGTTGATGAACAACTAGTCGGATGGAGAATAATTCTTTTTAATCAAATTCAATACAATAATAAAACAAGAAAAATCTTCCCCAAGGTGCTTGCATTTTCATTGCACATGGTTTCCCTATTAACATATAAACCTGAATAAATTCTCTAGGAAAAGACTCTAAGAAATAAATATTCATTGATGAACCCCAATCCGACTCTTATTACATGAACATTTCAAATCTATGATAGGATAATACTAATAAATAAATAATTTATCTTCATTTAATGAGAATTTCGATGATCATTTACAAAGTATCATAACCATTTAGAATGTTACTAGATCAGATATGGCTAAAAGAATATCCAATACCAAATTCGACTCTAATAACTTGCAAGTAGAAGAATTCTTGGAAGATCAAAAAAAAATGTTTCTTCTTCTGTAAAGAATCTTCCAATAATTTTCTGATCTAATCTTTTCAAAAAGCGCGTACAGTACTTTGTGTTTACGACCAAAGTTTTAATACAAGAAAGCCGAAGTATATATTTTATTCGATACAAATTCTTTTTTTTTGAGGATCCATTGTAATAATGAGAAAAATTTCTGCATATCCGCAAAAATCGGTCAATAATATCAAAATCGGATAAATCGGCCCAGACCGATTTACTAAGGGGATGCCCCAATACATTACAAAATTTCGCTTTAACCAATGATCTAATTAGAAGAATAATTGGAACTCTTGTATCAAGCTTTTTCATAACAATTTCCATTAGAAATGAATTTTGCAACATTTGACTCCGTACCACTGAAAGATTTAGTTGCAAATTTAAAAAATAATCCAAAAAGTGAAATGAATGCTCGGATAATTGGTTTATATGGATCGTTCCTGGTTGAGACCAAACATCAAAATGACATTGCCATAAATGGATAAAATAGTATTTCCATTTATTCATCAAAAGAGGCGTATTCCTTGAAACCAGAATTGATTTTTCTTGATATCTAACATAATGGATGAAAGGATCCTTGAAGAATGATAAAGTATATGAAAAATCCTTAGCAATGACTTGTACAAGATGTTCTATTTTTGCATAGAAAAAAATTCGTTCAAAAAAAACGCAAAAAGATTCTAATCGTAAATGAAAAGATTTGTTCCGTAGAAAAAGAAAGATAGATTCGTGTTCCCATACATATAAATTATATAGGAACAAGAAAAATCTTGGATTACTTTTTGAAAAAGTAGAAATTAATTTTTTTGGAGTAATAAGACTATTCCAATTACAATAGTAATAAAAAAAAAACCTTAATAAATGAAAGAAAGAGACATCTTTCATCCAGTATCGAAGGATTTGAACCAAGATTTCCAGATGGATAGGATAGGGTATTCGTATATCTGACTCATAATTAAAATATATTAATTTATCCTCGAAAAAGGGAAAAATGGAATGAATTGATCGCAAATTTTTATAAAATTTTACGATTTCTGCCCCTTCTAAGGAAGAGCTAAATTGTAAGGAAAATGGAATTTCCACGACGACAACAAAACCTTCTGATATTATTTGAGAATAAATATTATTGTTATACCCCCAAAATGGATTTTTGTTAGAATCATTCGTAGAAATGATCAATTGACTTTGTTGATACATTCGAGTAATTAAACGTTTTACAATTAGTAAACTAGATTTATTGTCATAACCCACATTTTCTATAAAAATGGATCTATTTAAATCATGACCATAAGTGAGTCCATAAATATACTCCCGAAAAATAAGTGGGTATAGGAAGTTCTGATGGCGAGATCTATTTAGTTCTAAATATACTTGATATTCCTCCATTCTAAAAATTATATTTGATCAAAGGATCAGGGATTCATTGGATTATCAAATGATACATAGTGCGATACGATCAAAACAGGGTATTCTATATTCGAATTAGAATAAAAAACGAATATAAATAGATACCCAGAAAAAAATAAGTAAAACCCGTCAACGGACTCTCTATCTTCGCTTTTTCCATCTAATTGCTCTAGGATAACAAGCTAGTTAGAAATCCTTTATTTTTTCTCAGCCCAATCGCTCTTTTGATTTTGGAAAAAAAATATCTTCATCAATATACTCTTTCTTTTACACATTTATTGCTACCCCATAACATAATAATGGGGAATAGCTATATAGTTAGGACTCATAACAAAAATAAAAAAAATCCATTCATGGGAAAAGCTTTTCCCACATCAAGCACTAATCTCTTTTTAACGTACAATTAGATGGGTAATCATTCAAATAAAAAAGAAATGAGAACTCGTTGCTTTTTGTTTCCCTATAATTGGAGCCGCCAAGCTCTATCCCTTTATTAATTAAACCGAACTTAATTTTTTTGTTCCAAGTCAAAAAAATTAAAACAAAAAATTGGGCCGGATCCAATAAGAATGAAATCTTTTTAGAATTTGC
>NW_020874290.1:1618465-1620965 GCF_003935025.1 Abrus precatorius | reverse complement strand
GGCAAATCTAGCTCTCAGACGAGCTAGAACACGAGTAGAGGCTATCAATATGATTTCGTAACAAGTTGGTACGTCCGAATAATTCTAAAAAAAGAAATAAATAAAAATTCAATAAAACAGTAAGAAAAGATAGAAAAAAGGTGAATAGAACAACTTATTAGATACCATTGACTCTGGTATCTAATAAGTTCTAACTATACCTTACCTACTATTGGATTTGAACCAATGACTCCCGCCGTATGAAAGCAATACTCTAACCACTGAGTTAAGTAGGTCATTTATCACCCCAAATAGAAAAAAAAAAAAAGAGTCTCTATCGATCAGATCAATAGATTATAAATCGAATATTACTTATAAGCAATACCAACGCAATATCAAAGGGATTGGATCATGTAATATTCATCTTGACAAGAAATTATCTACATAATATGATAAAATATGTATTAAAAGCACAAGGGCTATAGCTCAGTTAGGTAGAGCACCTCGTTTACACGCGCGCCAATGTTTTTTTTTCAGAGGAGTCCGTCTTGTAATCAAAAGAGTTTATCTTATTATTAATAAATCCATGTCTTACTCCATTTTAAGGAACAAGAGAACAAAAGCCTGACAAAGGATTTAGACGTAAAATAGAATCCATTATTGATTTGAGATATTGATAAGGTCAATACTCACTCCTCTTCAATGCTAAGCATAATGGGTATAGGAACCTCAAATAAAATTATCCTTTGTTCCTATCTTATGAACTTTAAGGTGTATGAAGTTTCATTTCCTATTTGATATTTTCATTTTAGTGGGTAGATAGAGAATCCATTTAACTTAAGTTGATCTAGGCTAGAAGCAGACCTATGTCAGGATAACCCTTCTTTGAAACACTTTGGTAGTGCTCTTAGATTGTAATCCAAATCAAAAATCAGAGCACAAGGAATCATATCTTTATTCTTTCTGTCAAGAAAAAAGATAGTGGACTAACTGTTATTTCTATCAGTTAATGAAAAAGCCCAATGCAAGAAAAAAATGCACGTTGGGTTTTTAAAACAATTCAAATCATTTCGATAATAATCAGTTTGATCTGTTTTACCGAGAAGGTCTACGGTTCGAGTCCGTATAGCCCTAATATTTCTACGGATACTAATAATATTTAGTATCCAATATCTCTCATTACTAATACTATTACTAAATATTACTAGTAGTATTAGTAATAGAATAGAAAGAATTCTTAAATTTCTATTAAGAATATATTAATATTTGATAAAATAATACTAATATTAGTATATTCGAATACTAGTCTCATTTTTTTTGGAAATAATTTAATTTTTTTTTATTTATTTTAGAAAAAGCATTTCTATTTAGAATATATTTCATATTTATTATTCTATAAATATTCATTACTATAATAATCATTAATAGAATAATCATTCTCCAATTTTCATTCAAATCGACTAATAATTAATACTAACCCAGTATATTTTCCACATTCATAGGAGTCATTTATGTTTCTGCTTTACGAATATGATATTTTTTGGGCATTTCTAATAATATCAAGCTTTATTCCTATTTTGGCATTTCTAATTTCTGGAATTTTAGCCCCGATTAGCAAAAGACCAGAGAAACTTTCTAGTTATGAATCGGGAATAGAACCAATAGGCGATTCCTGGTTACAATTTCGAATCCGTTATTATATGTTTGCTCTCGTTTTTGTTGTTTTTGATGTTGAAACAGTTTTTCTTTATCCATGGGCAATGAGTTTCGATGTATTAGGAGTATCCGTATTTATAGAAGCTTTCATATTCGTGCTTATCCTAATTGTTGGTTCAGTTTATGCATGGCGAAAGGGGGCATTAGAATGGTCTTAATTCTTGACTATTTAGACAATAAAAAAAAACATTGAGACAGTTATGAATTCCATTGAGTTTCCCTTACTTGATCGAACAACCAAAAATTCAGTTATTTCAACTACATTAAATGATCTTTCAAATTGGTCAAGACTATCCAGTTTATGGCCGCTTCTTTATGGTACCAGTTGTTGTTTCATTGAATTTGCTTCATTAATAGGATCACGATTCGACTTTGATCGTTATGGATTAGTACCACGATCGAGTCCTAGACAGGCAGACTTAATTTTAACAGCGGGCACAGTAACTATGAAAATGGCTCCCTCTTTAGTTCGATTATACGAGCAAATGCCCGAACCAAAATATGTTATTGCTATGGGAGCCTGTACAATTACGGGGGGGATGTTCAGTACTGATTCTTATAGTACTGTTCGGGGCGTGGATAAGCTAATTCCTGTAGATGTGTATTTGCCAGGCTGTCCACCTAAACCAGAAGCCATTATAGATGCTATAACAAAACTTCGTAAGAAAATATCTCGAGAAATCTATGAAGATAAAATGAGTTCTCAACGAGAGAATAGGTGTTTTACTACCAATCACAAGTTTCATGTTGGATGCAGTACTTATACTAGCAATTACGGTCAAGGATTATTCTATCAACCGGCATC
>NW_020874290.1:1603465-1613465 GCF_003935025.1 Abrus precatorius | reverse complement strand
GGGATTCTTTTGATTTCTCACGCGATAAATAAATTATGGAATGGATTTCTACCTATGCCTAGATCTCGGATAAATGAAAATTTTATTGATAAGACTTTTTCAATTGTAGCCAATATCTTATTACGAATAATTCCAACAACTTCAGGAGAAAAAAAGGCATTCTCTTATTACAGAGATGGTGCGATTTGATTATCTTTATTTCAATTTTTTTTCGGTAAAAATTGAAAAAAAAAACCTACGTTTGCTGAAGGTGAAATTTGTAAATAAAACGATTAGTTCCTTCTGTCGTGTATCCCCGATTAATGCAGCCTCATATGCTTCAATTTTAGGTTTATAGTATTAAGCGAAAGGTTATACCTATACTTATAGGGGTTAGGTCAACCCTACTCTACTAGTACCAATGGGCGGCATGGGGGAAGAAGCACTACGCTTAGGAATCAACAACACGAAAACTTTGTAAAAAAAAAATATCTTTCCTTGTCTTATCGGGATAGAGATTAACAAGAATGGTTGGGACAATAAACATCCATCTTGTTCGTATTTTGGATACCCGTATAACCATCGAAGATTGTTGAAGTGATTAATTCCGAGAAATTAAGCAACGGTGAGGACAAAGAAATTGTTGAAGTTACTGTTTTTTTATCCAGTACCAACATATTTGTTGTTAAGAAAAAATCTTTTACAGGAGGGTTGGCTAGAGATTTGTTGTAAAAAAAAACACTAGCTCTGCTCAGTTGATAATGAGAATAGAATAATTCAATCTTTTTTGATTATATGTATTTTTCTCATTATACACATAAGGGAGGAGCCGTATGAGATGAAAATCTCACGTACGGTTCTGGAACGGAGATTCTTTGAACCGAATGACGACCGTAACGGATGTCGGCTCAATCTGAAGGAAATTATGCGGAAGCTTTACAAAATTATTATGAGGCTATGCGACTAGAAATTGATCCCTATGATCGAAGTTATATACTTTATAACATAGGCCTTATCCACACAAGTAACGGAGAACATACGAAAGCTTTGGAATATTATTTTAGGGCACTCGAACGAAACCCCTTCTTACCCCAAGCTTTTAATAATATGGCCGTGATCTGTCATTACGTGCGATTATCTCCACTATAGAGAGAAAAAAGAAAGGAACGAGTAAATCCGCTAATACTAATCGAATAAATACTCGAAAAAATAGGCTTTCTACATATATATCGTACAAAACAACGATTTTTTTCAGCTGTAGCAAAGAGAGAAACCTCATAAAAGTCAAAATATGAAGAAATAGATATGCCTAGATACTTTTTTTCTATGGATAAAAGATCTAATTGATAGAGGAAGCACCGTAAGGATCAATTAACGAGGTTTTGAGCCGATACAATAAGAACTGCTTACTTATATCATGATAGAAAAGTTAGGAATCCACTTATGTAATAAAGTGGATCCCCTGAAGTTTTGAGCAGCGGTGTAGTATCAGATCCCAAAGATAGTAAGTTTTTTCTTTCTTATCAAGAAAAAAGTCTTTTTCAAAGATTCTATAGAAATTGATATATCATATAGGAAAGTATATGATATATGAAATCGAGATAGTTACCTTTCAGAAAATTAGAATAAGAATGTTAATGTCGATGTTTTATTCATTTTTCTGAAAGTAGGAGAAAAGATAAAACTAGAAAAAAAAGATGAAATTCTTTGAAATTCTTTATTAGTCAAAATTCAAGTTTAAAACTTATGTAATTAACTTCTTTTTTTTTTTTCTTTTGGTTAACTCCAAAACAAAATAATGGAACACCAAAAGAATTTACTGTTGAGCCGTATGAGCCAGGAAACTCTCAAGTACGGTTCTAAGGGAAGGAATTTACTCACCTATTCCGACCGAGGAGAACAGGCCATTCGACAGGGAGACTCTGAAATTGCGGAGTCTTGGTTTAATCAAGCCGCTGAATATTGGAAACAAGCTATAGCCCTTACCCCTGGTAATTATATTGAAGCACAGAATTGGTTGAAAATCACAGGACGTTTTGAATAAGAACACTCTGTTTTTTGTTTTTTTTTCTATTTTCTTATTTCATTATATATATATATATATTTCATTTATATTCTCTATAGAATATAAATAATATATATATATATATTTCATTTGTTATAATTTATTGTTTGTTGCTCCCATCAGTCAAATAAAACAAATCATTTCTATAGGAACAACCAATTACAGAATTTCAGTATCTCCCCCTTAACTTAAAATTGTTCTATTTCGTCTGGTATTTCGTAGAGATAAATGATACGTGGATATAGTAGAGAATTTTCTTTTTTTTCTACTATTCAAACCAATATTCAATTCAATCAAACTAATAAAAGAGACCCTCGAAAAACTAAATATAAATACCAGTGTGTTCCCTAATAATGCTAATGACTGCTCACTCTATTTGAAATAGAGTACATAATAATACCTTCTCTATAAAGAGAAAGAGTGAAATTAGTTCTATCTAGGAGAACTTATGAGTGAAATCTGAATACATTAGGCTGCACAAAAAATTATTAAACTTCCATTCAAAGTCCAGAAAAGGTCTTAAAAGATTAAAAAAGGTCCGTTGAGCGCCTCACTGCTATGTCATAATAGATCCGAACACTTGCCACGGATTGACTTCGAGATCATAATTGTTCTAGTGAATAACTAAAGAAAATGGATTATATGAAAGAAAATATAGAATGGATAGATGGGAAATAGAAGAGAACGAAACTCAATATAAACATCTTTCATAAGTTCACTAATTCTGTTTTATGTTGGCGAGTTTCTTTATATGTGTTGTCTGGAAAGAGGAGGACTCAATGATTATTCGTTCACCGGAACCAGAAGTTAAAATTTTGGTAGATAGGGATCCCATAAAAACTTCTTTCGAGGAATGGGCAAAACCCGGTCATTTCTCAAGAACAATAGCTAAGGGACCTGATACTACTACTTGGATCTGGAACCTACATGCTGATGCTCATGATTTCGATAGCCATACTAGTGATTTGGAGGAGATTTCCCGAAAAGTTTTTAGTGCCCATTTCGGCCAACTCTCCATCATCTTTCTTTGGCTGAGTGGCATGTATTTCCATGGTGCTCGTTTTTCCAATTATGAGGCATGGTTAAGCGATCCTACTCACATTGGTCCTAGTGCCCAGGTGGTTTGGCCAATAGTGGGCCAAGAAATATTGAATGGTGATGTAGGGGGGGGGTTCCGAGGAATACAAATAACCTCCGGTTTTTTTCAGATTTGGCGAGCATCTGGAATAACTAGTGAATTACAACTCTATTGTACCGCAATTGGTGCATTGGTCTTTGCAGCCTTAATGCTTTTTGCTGGTTGGTTTCATTATCACAAAGCTGCTCCAAAATTGGCTTGGTTCCAAGATGTAGAATCTATGTTGAATCACCATTTGACAGGACTCCTAGGACTTGGGTCTCTTTCTTGGGCAGGGCATCAAATACATGTATCTTTACCAATTAACCAATTTCTAAACGCTGCAGTAGATCCCAAAGAGATTCCACTTCCTCATGAATTTATCCTGAATCAGGATCTTTTGGCTCAACTTTATCCGAGTTTTGCCGAGGGAGCAACCCCATTTTTCACCTTGAATTGGTCAAAATACGCAGAATTTCTGACTTTTCGTGGAGGATTAGATCCAGTAACTGGAGGTCTATGGCTGACCGATATTATACACCATCATTTAGCTATTGCAATTCTTTTTTTGATAGCGGGTCACATGTATAGGACTAACTGGGGTATTGGTCATGGTATAAAAGATATTCTAGAGGCCCATAAAGGTCCATTTACAGGCCAGGGTCATAAAGGTCTTTATGAGATCCTAACAACATCATGGCATGCTCAATTATCTATTAACCTAGCTATGTTAGGCTCTTTGACCATTGTTGTAGCTCACCATATGTATTCTATGCCTCCTTATCCATACCTAGCTACTGACTATGGTACACAACTGTCATTGTTCACACATCACATGTGGATTGGTGGATTTCTGATAGTTGGTGCTGCTGCGCATGCAGCTATTTTTATGGTAAGAGACTATGATCCAACTATTCGATACAACGATCTATTAGATCGTGTCCTTAGACATCGCGATGCAATTATATCCCATCTTAACTGGGTGTGTATATTTTTAGGCTTTCACAGTTTTGGTTTGTATATTCATAATGATACCATGAGCGCTTTAGGGCGCCCTCAAGATATGTTTTCGGATACCGCTATACAATTACAACCCGTCTTTGCTCAATGGATACAAAATACCCACGTTTTAGCACCAAGCATAACGGCCCCTGGTGCAACAACAAGCACCAGTTTAACTTGGGGGGTGAGAATTTAGTGGCAGTGGGCGGTAAAGTTGCTTTGTTACCTATTCCATTAGGAACTGCGGATTTTTTGGTCCATCATATTCATGCATTTACAATTCATGTAACGGTATTGATACTCCTAAAGGGTGTTCTATTTGCTCGTAGTTCACGATTGATACCGGATAAAGCAAATCTAGGTTTTCGTTTCCCTTGTGATGGACCTGGAAGAGGGGGGACATGCCAAGTATCCGCTTGGGATCATGTCTTCTTAGGACTATTTTGGATGTACAATGCAATTTCGGTAGTAATATTCCATTTCAGTTGGAAAATGCAGTCAGATGTTTGGGGTAGTATAAGCGATCAAGGGATAATAACTCATATCACAGGAGGAAACTTTGCGCAGAGTTCCATTACTATTAATGGGTGGCTCCGCGATTTCTTATGGGCGCAGGCATCCCAGGTAATTCAGTCTTATGGTTCTTCATTATCTGCATATGGTCTTTTTTTCTTGGGTGCCCATTTTATATGGGCTTTTAGTTTAATGTTTCTATTCAGCGGACGTGGTTATTGGCAAGAACTTATTGAATCCATTGTTTGGGCTCATAATAAATTAAAAGTTGCTCCTGCTACTCAGCCTAGAGCCTTGAGCATTGTACAGGGACGTGCTGTAGGAGTAACCCATTACCTTCTAGGTGGAATTGCCACAACATGGGCATTCTTCTTAGCAAGAATTATTGCAGTAGGATAATAGCTAGGAGGATTTGAAAATCATTATGGCATTAAGATTTCCAAGGTTTAGTCAAGGCTTAGCTCAGAACCCCACTACTCGTCGTATTTGGTTTTTTATTGCTACAGCAAAAATTGAAGTTATAGAAATAGAATATCTAATGAAATAGAGCAGTTCTGATAAAGAAAATATCTTAACATTGTACCAAACCAAATACGACGAGTATTGGGGTCCTGAGCTAAGCCTTGACTAAACCTTGGAAATCTTAATGCCATAATGATTTTCAAATCCTCCTAGCTATTATCCTACTGCAATAATTCTTGCTAAGAAGAATGCCCATGTTGTGGCAATTCCACCTAGAAGGTAATGGGTTACTCCTACAGCACGTCCCTGTACAATGCTCAAGGCTCTAGGCTGAGTAGCAGGAGCAACTTTTAATTTATTATGAGCCCAAACAATGGATTCAATAAGTTCTTGCCAATAACCACGTCCGCTGAATAGAAACATTAAACTAAAAGCCCATATAAAATGGGCACCCAAGAAAAAAAGACCATATGCAGATAATGAAGAACCATAAGACTGAATTACCTGGGATGCCTGCGCCCATAAGAAATCGCGGAGCCACCCATTAATAGTAATGGAACTCTGCGCAAAGTTTCCTCCTGTGATATGAGTTATTATCCCTTGATCGCTTATACTACCCCAAACATCTGACTGCATTTTCCAACTGAAATGGAATATTACTACCGAAATTGCATTGTACATCCAAAATAGTCCTAAGAAGACATGATCCCAAGCGGATACTTGGCATGTCCCCCCTCTTCCAGGTCCATCACAAGGGAAACGAAAACCTAGATTTGCTTTATCCGGTATCAATCGTGAACTACGAGCAAATAGAACACCCTTTAGGAGTATCAATACCGTTACATGAATTGTAAATGCATGAATATGATGGACCAAAAAATCCGCAGTTCCTAATGGAATAGGTAACAAAGCAACTTTACCGCCCACTGCCACTAAATTCTCACCCCCCCAAGTTAAACTGGTGCTTGTTGTTGCACCAGGGGCCGTTATGCTTGGTGCTAAAACGTGGGTATTTTGTATCCATTGAGCAAAGACGGGTTGTAATTGTATAGCGGTATCCGAAAACATATCTTGAGGGCGCCCTAAAGCGCTCATGGTATCATTATGAATATACAAACCAAAACTGTGAAAGCCTAAAAATATACACACCCAGTTAAGATGGGATATAATTGCATCGCGATGTCTAAGGACACGATCTAATAGATCGTTGTATCGAATAGTTGGATCATAGTCTCTTACCATAAAAATAGCTGCATGCGCAGCAGCACCAACTATCAGAAATCCACCAATCCACATGTGATGTGTGAACAATGACAGTTGTGTACCATAGTCAGTAGCTAGGTATGGATAAGGAGGCATAGAATACATATGGTGAGCTACAACAATGGTCAAAGAGCCTAACATAGCTAGGTTAATAGATAATTGAGCATGCCATGATGTTGTTAGGATCTCATAAAGACCTTTATGACCCTGGCCTGTAAATGGACCTTTATGGGCCTCTAGAATATCTTTTATACCATGACCAATACCCCAGTTAGTCCTATACATGTGACCCGCTATCAAAAAAAGAATTGCAATAGCTAAATGATGGTGTATAATATCGGTCAGCCATAGACCTCCAGTTACTGGATCTAATCCTCCACGAAAAGTCAGAAATTCTGCGTATTTTGACCAATTCAAGGTGAAAAATGGGGTTGCTCCCTCGGCAAAACTCGGATAAAGTTGAGCCAAAAGATCCTGATTCAGGATAAATTCATGAGGAAGTGGAATCTCTTTGGGATCTACTGCAGCGTTTAGAAATTGGTTAATTGGTAAAGATACATGTATTTGATGCCCTGCCCAAGAAAGAGACCCAAGTCCTAGGAGTCCTGTCAAATGGTGATTCAACATAGATTCTACATCTTGGAACCAAGCCAATTTTGGAGCAGCTTTGTGATAATGAAACCAACCAGCAAAAAGCATTAAGGCTGCAAAGACCAATGCACCAATTGCGGTACAATAGAGTTGTAATTCACTAGTTATTCCAGATGCTCGCCAAATCTGAAAAAAACCGGAGGTTATTTGTATTCCTCGGAACCCCCCCCTACATCACCATTCAATATTTCTTGGCCCACTATTGGCCAAACCACCTGGGCACTAGGACCAATGTGAGTAGGATCGCTTAACCATGCCTCATAATTGGAAAAACGAGCACCATGGAAATACATGCCACTCAGCCAAAGAAAGATGATGGAGAGTTGGCCGAAATGGGCACTAAAAACTTTTCGGGAAATCTCCTCCAAATCACTAGTATGGCTATCGAAATCATGAGCATCAGCATGTAGGTTCCAGATCCAAGTAGTAGTATCAGGTCCCTTAGCTATTGTTCTTGAGAAATGACCGGGTTTTGCCCATTCCTCGAAAGAAGTTTTTATGGGATCCCTATCTACCAAAATTTTAACTTCTGGTTCCGGTGAACGAATAATCATTGAGTCCTCCTCTTTCCAGACAACACATATAAAGAAACTCGCCAACATAAAACAGAATTAGTGAACTTATGAAAGATGTTTATATTGAGTTTCGTTCTCTTCTATTTCCCATCTATCCATTCTATATTTTCTTTCATATAATCCATTTTCTTTAGTTATTCACTAGAACAATTATGATCTCGAAGTCAATCCGTGGCAAGTGTTCGGATCTATTATGACATAGCAGTGAGGCGCTCAACGGACCTTTTTTAATCTTTTAAGACCTTTTCTGGACTTTGAATGGAAGTTTAATAATTTTTTGTGCAGCCTAATGTATTCAGATTTCACTCATAAGTTCTCCTAGATAGAACTAATTTCACTCTTTCTCTTTATAGAGAAGGTATTATTATGTACTCTATTTCAAATAGAGTGAGCAGTCATTAGCATTATTAGGGAACACACTGGTATTTATATTTAGTTTTTCGAGGGTCTCTTTTATTAGTTTGATTGAATTGAATATTGGTTTGAATAGTAGAAAAAAAAGAAAATTCTCTACTATATCCACGTATCATTTATCTCTACGAAATACCAGACGAAATAGAACAATTTTAAGTTAAGGGGGAGATACTGAAATTCTGTAATTGGTTGTTCCTATAGAAATGATTTGTTTTATTTGACTGATGGGAGCAACAAACAATAAATTATAACAAATGAAATATATATATATATATTATTTATATTCTATAGAGAATATAAATGAAATATATATATATATATAATGAAATAAGAAAATAGAAAAAAAAACAAAAAACAGAGTGTTCTTATTCAAAACGTCCTGTGATTTTCAACCAATTCTGTGCTTCAATATAATTACCAGGGGTAAGGGCTATAGCTTGTTTCCAATATTCAGCGGCTTGATTAAACCAAGACTCCGCAATTTCAGAGTCTCCCTGTCGAATGGCCTGTTCTCCTCGGTCGGAATAGGTGAGTAAATTCCTTCCCTTAGAACCGTACTTGAGAGTTTCCTGGCTCATACGGCTCAACAGTAAATTCTTTTGGTGTTCCATTATTTTGTTTTGGAGTTAACCAAAAGAAAAAAAAAAAAGAAGTTAATTACATAAGTTTTAAACTTGAATTTTGACTAATAAAGAATTTCAAAGAATTTCATCTTTTTTTTCTAGTTTTATCTTTTCTCCTACTTTCAGAAAAATGAATAAAACATCGACATTAACATTCTTATTCTAATTTTCTGAAAGGTAACTATCTCGATTTCATATATCATATACTTTCCTATATGATATATCAATTTCTATAGAATCTTTGAAAAAGACTTTTTTCTTGATAAGAAAGAAAAAACTTACTATCTTTGGGATCTGATACTACACCGCTGCTCAAAACTTCAGGGGATCCACTTTATTACATAAGTGGATTCCTAACTTTTCTATCATGATATAAGTAAGCAGTTCTTATTGTATCGGCTCAAAACCTCGTTAATTGATCCTTACGGTGCTTCCTCTATCAATTAGATCTTTTATCCATAGAAAAAAAGTATCTAGGCATATCTATTTCTTCATATTTTGACTTTTATGAGGTTTCTCTCTTTGCTACAGCTGAAAAAAATCGTTGTTTTGTACGATATATATGTAGAAAGCCTATTTTTTCGAGTATTTATTCGATTAGTATTAGCGGATTTACTCGTTCCTTTCTTTTTTCTCTCTATAGTGGAGATAATCGCACGTAATGACAGATCACGGCCATATTATTAAAAGCTTGGGGTAAGAAGGGGTTTCGTTCGAGTGCCCTAAAATAATATTCCAAAGCTTTCGTATGTTCTCCGTTACTTGTGTGGATAAGGCCTATGTTATAAAGTATATAACTTCGATCATAGGGATCAATTTCTAGTCGCATAGCCTCATAATAATTTTGTAAAGCTTCCGCATAATTTCCTTCAGATTGAGCCGACATCCGTTACGGTCGTCATTCGGTTCAAAGAATCTCCGTTCCAGAACCGTACGTGAGATTTTCATCTCATACGGCTCCTCCCTTATGTGTATAATGAGAAAAATACATATAATCAAAAAAGATTGAATTATTCTATTCTCATTATCAACTGAGCAGAGCTAGTGTTTTTTTTTACAACAAATCTCTAGCCAACCCTCCTGTAAAAGATTTTTTCTTAACAACAAATATGTTGGTACTGGATAAAAAAACAGTAACTTCAACAATTTCTTTGTCCTCACCGTTGCTTAATTTCTCGGAATTAATCACTTCAACAATCTTCGATGGTTATACGGGTATCCAAAATACGAACAAGATGGATGTTTATTGTCCCAACCATTCTTGTTAATCTCTATCCCGATAAGACAAGGAAAGATATTTTTTTTTTACAAAGTTTTCGTGTTGTTGATTCCTAAG
>NW_020874290.1:1595965-1598465 GCF_003935025.1 Abrus precatorius | reverse complement strand
ACCATATTCTATTCTCGTAAGATGATACACACTAGCTAACAGTCCCCCTGGTGCTACATCATAGGCACATTGGGAACGTAGATAATTGTAACCATATACATATAAAATGACAGCAATGGAATGCCAATCTTCGGGCTTTATTTGTAAAGTCTCTATTCCTTGGTAATCGAAACCCAAAGATCTATGAATTAGTCCATGTTTGACTAGCCAAGCAGACAAACGACCTTGCATTTTTTGACTTCTCCTGTATTTTTTGTATAAGTTTGGTATTAGTTTTTCCCATTTACATTACGATACAATTTTTGAAAATGGAATTGCTATTTAATTTATTATTGTATTTTAAACAAAAGGATCCTGTCTAATTCACTGCTTCGTGGGAGGATACTGAATTTTTTTTTTTTTTAATGTGTCAGAGGGTATCTCCAAAGTAGATGCCGGTTGATAGAATAATCCTTGACCGTAATTGCTAGTATAAGTACTGCATCCAACATGAAACTTGTGATTGGTAGTAAAACACCTATTCTCTCGTTGAGAACTCATTTTATCTTCATAGATTTCTCGAGATATTTTCTTACGAAGTTTTGTTATAGCATCTATAATGGCTTCTGGTTTAGGTGGACAGCCTGGCAAATACACATCTACAGGAATTAGCTTATCCACGCCCCGAACAGTACTATAAGAATCAGTACTGAACATCCCCCCGTAATTGTACAGGCTCCCATAGCAATAACATATTTTGGTTCGGGCATTTGCTCGTATAATCGAACTAAAGAGGGAGCCATTTTCATAGTTACTGTGCCCGCTGTTAAAATTAAGTCTGCCTGTCTAGGACTCGATCGTGGTACTAATCCATAACGATCAAAGTCGAATCGTGATCCTATTAATGAAGCAAATTCAATGAAACAACAACTGGTACCATAAAGAAGCGGCCATAAACTGGATAGTCTTGACCAATTTGAAAGATCATTTAATGTAGTTGAAATAACTGAATTTTTGGTTGTTCGATCAAGTAAGGGAAACTCAATGGAATTCATAACTGTCTCAATGTTTTTTTTTATTGTCTAAATAGTCAAGAATTAAGACCATTCTAATGCCCCCTTTCGCCATGCATAAACTGAACCAACAATTAGGATAAGCACGAATATGAAAGCTTCTATAAATACGGATACTCCTAATACATCGAAACTCATTGCCCATGGATAAAGAAAAACTGTTTCAACATCAAAAACAACAAAAACGAGAGCAAACATATAATAACGGATTCGAAATTGTAACCAGGAATCGCCTATTGGTTCTATTCCCGATTCATAACTAGAAAGTTTCTCTGGTCTTTTGCTAATCGGGGCTAAAATTCCAGAAATTAGAAATGCCAAAATAGGAATAAAGCTTGATATTATTAGAAATGCCCAAAAAATATCATATTCGTAAAGCAGAAACATAAATGACTCCTATGAATGTGGAAAATATACTGGGTTAGTATTAATTATTAGTCGATTTGAATGAAAATTGGAGAATGATTATTCTATTAATGATTATTATAGTAATGAATATTTATAGAATAATAAATATGAAATATATTCTAAATAGAAATGCTTTTTCTAAAATAAATAAAAAAAATTAAATTATTTCCAAAAAAAATGAGACTAGTATTCGAATATACTAATATTAGTATTATTTTATCAAATATTAATATATTCTTAATAGAAATTTAAGAATTCTTTCTATTCTATTACTAATACTACTAGTAATATTTAGTAATAGTATTAGTAATGAGAGATATTGGATACTAAATATTATTAGTATCCGTAGAAATATTAGGGCTATACGGACTCGAACCGTAGACCTTCTCGGTAAAACAGATCAAACTGATTATTATCGAAATGATTTGAATTGTTTTAAAAACCCAACGTGCATTTTTTTCTTGCATTGGGCTTTTTCATTAACTGATAGAAATAACAGTTAGTCCACTATCTTTTTTCTTGACAGAAAGAATAAAGATATGATTCCTTGTGCTCTGATTTTTGATTTGGATTACAATCTAAGAGCACTACCAAAGTGTTTCAAAGAAGGGTTATCCTGACATAGGTCTGCTTCTAGCCTAGATCAACTTAAGTTAAATGGATTCTCTATCTACCCACTAAAATGAAAATATCAAATAGGAAATGAAACTTCATACACCTTAAAGTTCATAAGATAGGAACAAAGGATAATTTTATTTGAGGTTCCTATACCCATTATGCTTAGCATTGAAGAGGAGTGAGTATTGACCTTATCAATATCTCAAATCAATAATGGATTCTATTTTACGTCTAAATCCTTTGTCAGGCTTTTGTTCTCTTGTTCCTTAAAATGGAGTAAGACATGGATTTATTAATAATAAGATAAACTCTTTTGATTACAAGACGGACTCCTCTGAAAAAAAACATTGGCGCGCGTGTAAACGAGGTGCTCTACCTAACTGAGCTATAGCCCTTGTGCTTTTAATACATATTTTATCATA
>NW_020874290.1:1588465-1590965 GCF_003935025.1 Abrus precatorius | reverse complement strand
ATTGTGAATAAATGGATCGATTTACTAACGTTACATAAACTTTTTTGACTTCATTAAATGGTGGGTTCGTTGGATTCTCTGAGATACAAACAAGAAGCTCTTTTTTGATTGAAAGGGAATTGATTGAAAAGTCAATCAAAAACTAAACGAAATATATATATATAATAATGTATAATGTATAACATAGTAGACAATTCAATCTTTTATTTTTATTGTTTTTATTGCGATTGGATATACACACTTATCCTTTTTTTTAATTCTATTGGGGTTGCTAACTCAATGGTAGAGTACTCGGCTTTTAAGAGCGACTTCATTTTTTACACATTTCTATGAAGCAATTGATTCGTCCATATCATCGGTAGAGTTTGTAAGACCACGACTGATCCAGAAAGGAATAAATGGAAAAAGTAGCATGTCGTATTAATGGCAAATTCTAAAAAGATTTCATTCTTATTGGATCCGGCCCAATTTTTTGTTTTAATTTTTTTGACTTGGAACAAAAAAATTAAGTTCGGTTTAATTAATAAAGGGATAGAGCTTGGCGGCTCCAATTATAGGGAAACAAAAAGCAACGAGTTCTCATTTCTTTTTTATTTGAATGATTACCCATCTAATTGTACGTTAAAAAGAGATTAGTGCTTGATGTGGGAAAAGCTTTTCCCATGAATGGATTTTTTTTATTTTTGTTATGAGTCCTAACTATATAGCTATTCCCCATTATTATGTTATGGGGTAGCAATAAATGTGTAAAAGAAAGAGTATATTGATGAAGATATTTTTTTTCCAAAATCAAAAGAGCGATTGGGCTGAGAAAAAATAAAGGATTTCTAACTAGCTTGTTATCCTAGAGCAATTAGATGGAAAAAGCGAAGATAGAGAGTCCGTTGACGGGTTTTACTTATTTTTTTCTGGGTATCTATTTATATTCGTTTTTTATTCTAATTCGAATATAGAATACCCTGTTTTGATCGTATCGCACTATGTATCATTTGATAATCCAATGAATCCCTGATCCTTTGATCAAATATAATTTTTAGAATGGAGGAATATCAAGTATATTTAGAACTAAATAGATCTCGCCATCAGAACTTCCTATACCCACTTATTTTTCGGGAGTATATTTATGGACTCACTTATGGTCATGATTTAAATAGATCCATTTTTATAGAAAATGTGGGTTATGACAATAAATCTAGTTTACTAATTGTAAAACGTTTAATTACTCGAATGTATCAACAAAGTCAATTGATCATTTCTACGAATGATTCTAACAAAAATCCATTTTGGGGGTATAACAATAATATTTATTCTCAAATAATATCAGAAGGTTTTGTTGTCGTCGTGGAAATTCCATTTTCCTTACAATTTAGCTCTTCCTTAGAAGGGGCAGAAATCGTAAAATTTTATAAAAATTTGCGATCAATTCATTCCATTTTTCCCTTTTTCGAGGATAAATTAATATATTTTAATTATGAGTCAGATATACGAATACCCTATCCTATCCATCTGGAAATCTTGGTTCAAATCCTTCGATACTGGATGAAAGATGTCTCTTTCTTTCATTTATTAAGGTTTTTTTTTTATTACTATTGTAATTGGAATAGTCTTATTACTCCAAAAAAATTAATTTCTACTTTTTCAAAAAGTAATCCAAGATTTTTCTTGTTCCTATATAATTTATATGTATGGGAACACGAATCTATCTTTCTTTTTCTACGGAACAAATCTTTTCATTTACGATTAGAATCTTTTTGCGTTTTTTTTGAACGAATTTTTTTCTATGCAAAAATAGAACATCTTGTACAAGTCATTGCTAAGGATTTTTCATATACTTTATCATTCTTCAAGGATCCTTTCATCCATTATGTTAGATATCAAGAAAAATCAATTCTGGTTTCAAGGAATACGCCTCTTTTGATGAATAAATGGAAATACTATTTTATCCATTTATGGCAATGTCATTTTGATGTTTGGTCTCAACCAGGAACGATCCATATAAACCAATTATCCGAGCATTCATTTCACTTTTTGGATTATTTTTTAAATTTGCAACTAAATCTTTCAGTGGTACGGAGTCAAATGTTGCAAAATTCATTTCTAATGGAAATTGTTATGAAAAAGCTTGATACAAGAGTTCCAATTATTCTTCTAATTAGATCATTGGTTAAAGCGAAATTTTGTAATGTATTGGGGCATCCCCTTAGTAAATCGGTCTGGGCCGATTTATCCGATTTTGATATTATTGACCGATTTTTGCGGATATGCAGAAATTTTTCTCATTATTACAATGGATCCTCAAAAAAAAGAATTTGTATCGAATAAAATATATACTTCGGCTTTCTTGTATTAAAACTTTGGCTCGTAAACACAAAAGTACTGTACGCGCTTTTTTGAAAAGATTAGATTCAGAAAAATTATTGGAAGAATTCTTTACAGAAGAAGAAGACATTTTTTCTTTGATCTTTCCAAGAACTTCTTCTACTTTGCAGAGGTTATATAG
>NW_020874290.1:1578465-1583465 GCF_003935025.1 Abrus precatorius | reverse complement strand
AGAAATAATGATACATTGGAAGAATCTTTTGAGTCTTCCAATATCAATAGGTTGATTGTTCCGCTCCTGTATCTTCCAAAAGGAAAAAAGATCTCTGAGAGCTCTTTCCTAGATCCGAAAGAGAGTACTCGGGTTCTCCCAATAACTAAAAAGTGTATCATGCCTGAATCTAACTGGGGTTCGCGGTGGTGGAGGAACTGGATAGGAAAAAAGAGGGATTCCAGTTGTAAGATATCTAATGAAACCGTCGCTGGAATTGAGATCTCATTCAAAGAGAAAGATATCAAATATCTGGAGTTTCTTTTTGTATATTATATGGATGATCCGATCCGCAAGGACCATGATTGGGAATTGTTTGATCGTCTTTCTCCGAGGAAGAGGCGAAACATAATCAACTTGAATTCGGGACAGCTATTCGAAATCTTAGTGAAAGACTGGATTTATTATCTCATGTTTGCTTTTCGTGAAAAAATACCAATTGAAGTGGAGGGTTTCTTCAAACAACAAGGGGCTGGGTCAACTATTCAATCAAATGATATTGAGCATGTTTCCCATCTCTTCTTGAGAAACAAGCGGGCTATTTCTTTGCAAAATTGTGCTCAATTTCATATGTGGCAATTCCGTCAAGATCTCTTCGTTAGTTGGGGGAAGAATCCGCACGAATCGGATTTTTTGAGGAACATGTCGAGAGAGAATTGGATTTGGTTAGACAATGTGTGGTTGGTAAACAAGGATCGGTTTTTTAGCAAGGTACGGAATGTATCATCAAATATTCAATATGATTCCACGAGATCTAGTTTGATTCAAGTAACGGATTCTAGCCAATTGAAAGGATCTTCTGATCAATCCAAGGATCATTTCGATTCCATTAGGAATGAGGATTCGAAATATCACACATTGATCAATCAAAGAGAGATTCAGCAACTAAAAGAAAGATCGATTCTTTGTTGGGATCCTTCCTTTCTTCAAACGGAACGAACAGAGATAGAATCAGAGCGATTCCCTAAAAGCCTTTCTGGATATTCCTCAATGTGCCGACTATTCATGGAACGTGAGAAGCAGATGAATAATCATCTGCTTCCGGAAAAAATCGAAGAATTTCTTGGGAATCCTGCAAGAGCCAATCGTTCTTTTTTCTCTGACAGATGGTCAGAACTTCATCTGGGTTCGAATCCTACTGAGAGGTCCACTAGAGATCAGAAATTGTTGAAGAAAGAACAAGATATTTCTTTTGTTCTTTCCAGGCGATGGGAAAATAAAGAAATAGTTAATATATTCAAGATAATTATGTACTTACAAAATACCGTCTCAATTCATCCTATTTCATCAGATCCGGGATGTGATATGGTTCCGAAGGATGAACTGGACAGTTCCAATAAGATTTCATTCTTGAACAAAAATCCGTTTTTTGGTTTATTTCATCTATTCCATGACCGGAACAGGGGGGGATACACGTTACACCACGATTTTGAATCAGAAGAGATATTTCAAGAAATGGCAGATCTATTCACTCTATCAATAACCGAGCCGGATCTGGTGTATCATAGGGAATTGACTTTTTCTATTGATTCCTCCGGATTGGATCAAAAACCATTTTTGAATGAGGTATTCAACTCCAGGGATGAATCGAAAAATCAATCTTTATTGGTCCTACCTCCTCTTTTTTATGAAGAGAATGAATCTTTTTATCGAAGGATCATAAAAAAATGGGTCCAGACCTCTTGTGGGAATGATTTAGAGGATCCAAAACCAAAAATAGTGGTATTTGCTAGCAACAACATAATGGAGGCAGTCAATCAATATAGATTGATCCGAAATCTGATTCAAATCCAATATAGCATCCCTGGTTACATAAGAAATGTATTGAATCGATTCATTAAAAAGAATCGATTCGATCGCAACTTCGAATATGGAATTCAAAGGTATCAAATAGGAAATGATACTCTGAATCATAGAACTATAATGAAATACACGATCAACCAACATTTATCAAATTTGAAAAAGAGTCAGAAGAAATGGTTCGATCTTCTTATTTTTATTTCTCGAACGGAGAGATCCATGAATCGGGATCCTAATGCATATAGATACAAATGGTCCAATGGGAGCAAGAATTTCCAGGAACATTTGGACCATTTCATTTCTGAGCAGAATAGCCGTTTTCAAGTAGTGTTCGATCGATTACATATTAATCAATATTCGATTGATTGGTCTGAGGTTATCGACAAAAAATATTTGTTTAAGTCACTTTGTTTCTTTTTGTCCAAGTTACTTCTTTTTTTGTCCAAGTTTCTTCTCTTTTTGTCTAACTCACTTCCTTTTTTCTTTGTGAGTTTCGGGAGTATCCCCATTCATAGGTCCGAGATCCACATCTATGAGTTGAAAGGTCCGAATGATCCACTCTGTAATCAGTTGTTAGAATCAATAGGTCTTCAAATCTTTCATTTGAAAAAAAGGAAACCCTTATTATTGGATGACCATGATACTTCCCAAAAATCGAAATTCTTGATCAATGGAGGAACAATATCACCATTTTTGTTCAATAAGATACCAAAGTGGATGATTGACTCATTCCATACTAGAAAGAATTGCAGGAAATCTTTTGATAACACGGATTCCTATTTCTCAACGATATCCCACGATCAAGACAATTGGCTGAATCCCGTGAAACCATTTCATAGAAGTTCATTGATATCCTCTTTTTATAAAGCAAATCGACTTCGATTCTTGAATAATCGATATCACTTCTGCTTCTATTGTAACAAAAGATTCCCTTTTTATGTGGAAAAGGCCTGTATCAATAATAATGATTTTACGTATGGACAATTCCTCAATATCTTGTTCATTCGCAACAAAATATTTTCTTTTTGCGGTGGTAAAAAAAAACATGCTTTTTGGGGGAGAGATACTATTTCACCAATCGAGTCACAGGTATCTAACATATTGATACCTAACGATTTTCCGCAAAGTGGCGACGAAGGGTATAACTTGTACAAATCTTTCCATTTTCCAATTCGATCCGATCCATTCGTTCGTAGAGCTATTTACTCGATCGCAGACATTTCTGGAACACCTCTAACAGAGGGACAAATAGTCAATTTTGAAAGAACTTATTGTCAATCTCTTTCAGATATGAATCTACCTGATTCAGAAGGGAAGAACTTGCATCAGTATCTCAATTTCAATTCAAACATGGGTTTGATTCACACTCCATGTTCTGAGAAATATTTACCATCCGAAAAGAGGAAAAAACGGAGTCCTTGTCCAAAAAAATGCCTTGAGAAAGGGCAGATGTATAGAACCTTTCAACGAGATAGTGCTTTTTCAACTCTTTCAAAATGGAATCTATTCCAAACATATATACCATGGTTCCTTACCTCGACAGGGTACAAATATATAAATTTCATATTTTTAGATACTTTTTCAGACCTATTGCCGATACTAAGTAGCAGCCAAAAATTTGTATCCATTTTTCATGATATTATGCATGGATCAGATATATCATGGCGAATTCTTCAGATTCCATTGTGTCTTTCACAATGCAATCTGATAAGTAAGATATGGAATCTGATAAGTGAGATTCCGAGTAATTGTTTACATAATCTTCTTCTATCCGAAGAAATTTTTCATCGAAATAATGAATCACTATTGATATCGACACATCTGAGATCGCTAAATGTTCGGGAGTTCCTCTATTCAATCCTTTTCCTTCTTCTTGTTGCTGGATATCTCGTTCGTACACATCTTCTCTTTGTTTCTCGAGTCTATAGTGAGTTACAGACAGAGTTCGAAAAGGTCAAATCTTTGATGATTCCATCATACATGATTGAGTTGCGAAAACTTCTAGATAGGTATCCCACATCTGAACTGAATTCTTTCTGGTTAAAGAATCTCTTTCTAGTTGCTCTGGAACAATTAGGAGATTCTCTAGAAGAAATACGGGGTTCTGCTTCTGGTGGCCCCATGCTATGGGGTGGTGGTCCCGCTTATGGGGTCAAATCAATACGTTCTAAGAAGAAATATTGGAATCTCATCGATCTCATAAGTATCATACCAAATCCCATCAATCGAATCGCTTTTTCGAGAAATACGAGACATGTAAGTCATACAAGTAAAGCGATCTATTCCTTGATAAGAAAAATAAAAAACGTGAATGGTGATTGGATTGATGATAAAATAGAATCCTGGGTCTCGAACAGTGATTCGATTGATGATAAAGAAAGAGAATTCTTGGTTCAGTTCTCTACCTTAACGACAGAAACAAGGATTGATCAAATTCTATTGAGTCTGACTCATAGTGATCATTTATCAAAGAATAACTCTGGTTATCAAATG
Organism: Abrus precatorius; assembly: GCF_003935025.1. Classification (NCBI taxonomy): domain Eukaryota; kingdom Viridiplantae; phylum Streptophyta; class Magnoliopsida; order Fabales; family Fabaceae; genus Abrus; species Abrus precatorius. The sequence continues at coordinate 1,579,133 of NW_020874290.1, read as the reverse complement.
ATTGAACAACCGGGAGCAATTTACTTACGATACTTAGTTGACATTCATAAAAAGTATCTAATGCATTATGAGTTCAATACATCCTGTTTAGCAGAAAGACGGATATTCCTTGCTCATTATCAGACAATTACTTATTCACAAACCCTGTGGGGGGCTAATAGTTTTCATTTCCCATCTCATGGAAAACCCTTTTCGCTCCGCTTAGCCCTACCCCCCCCTAGGGTATTTTAGTGATAGGTTCTATAGGAACTGGACGATCCTATTTGGTCAAATACCTAGCGACAAACTCCTATGTTCCTTTCATTACAGTATTTCTGAAAAAGTTCCTGGATAACAAGCCTAAGGGTTTTCTTATTGATGATAGTGACGATAGTGACGATATTGATGATAGTGACGATATCGACCGTGACCTTGATATGGAGCTGGAGCTTCTAACTATGATGAATACGCTAACTATGGATATGATGCCGGAAATAGACCGATTTTATATCACCTTTCAATTCGAATTAGCAAAAGCAATGTCTCCTTGCATAATATGGATTCCAAACATTCATGATCTGGATGTGAATGAATCGAATTACTTATCCCTCGGTCTATTAGTGAACTATCTCTCCAGGGATTGTGAAAGATGTTCCACTAGAAATATTCTTGTTATTGCTTCGACTCAT
>NW_020874290.1:1548465-1550965 GCF_003935025.1 Abrus precatorius | reverse complement strand
TGAGATGGGAAATGAAAACTATTAGCCCCCACAGGGTTTGTGAATAAGTAATTGTCTGATAATGAGCAAGGAATATCCGTCTTTCTGCTAAACAGGATGTATTGAACTCATAATGCATTAGATACTTTTTATGAATGTCAACTAAGTATCGTAAGTAAATTGCTCCCGGTTGTTCAATCATTTGATAACCAGAGTTATTCTTTGATAAATGATCACTATGAGTCAGACTCAATAGAATTTGATCAATCCTTGTTTCTGTCGTTAAGGTAGAGAACTGAACCAAGAATTCTCTTTCTTTATCATCAATCGAATCACTGTTCGAGACCCAGGATTCTATTTTATCATCAATCCAATCACCATTCACGTTTTTTATTTTTCTTATCAAGGAATAGATCGCTTTACTTGTATGACTTACATGTCTCGTATTTCTCGAAAAAGCGATTCGATTGATGGGATTTGGTATGATACTTATGAGATCGATGAGATTCCAATATTTCTTCTTAGAACGTATTGATTTGACCCATAAGCGGGACCACCACCCATAGCATGGGGCCACCAGAAGCAGAACCCCGTATTTCTTCTAGAGAATCTCCTAATTGTTCCAGAGCAACTAGAAGAGATTCTTTAACCAGAAAGAATTCAGTTCAGATGTGGGATACCTATCTAGAAGTTTTCGCAACTCAATCATGTATGATGGAATCATCAAAGATTTGACCTTTTCGAACTCTGTCTGTAACTCACTATAGACTCGAGAAACAAAGAGAAGATGTGTACGAACGAGATATCCAGCAACAAGAAGAAGGAAAGGATTGAATAGAGGAACTCCCGAACATTTAGCGATCTCAGATGTGTCGATATCAATAGTGATTCATTATTTCGATGAAAAATTTCTTCGGATAGAAGAAGATTATGTAAACAATTACTCGGAATCTCACTTATCAGATTCCATATCTTACTTATCAGATTGCATTGTGAAAGCACAATGGATCTGAAGAATTCCCATGATATATCTGATCCATGCATAATATCATGAAAAATGGATACAAATTTTTGGCTGCTACTTAGTATCGGCAATAGGTCTGAAAAAGTATCTAAAAATATGAAATTTATATATTTGTACCCTGTCGAGGTAAGGAACCATGGTATATATGTTTGGAATAGATTCCATTTTGAAAGAGTTGAAAAAGCACTATCTCGTTGAAAGGTTCTATACATCTGCCCTTTCTCAAGGCATTTTTTTGGACAAGGACTCCGTTTTTTCCTCTTTTCGGATGGTAAATATTTCTCAGAACATGGAGTGTGAATCAAACCATGTTTGAATTGAAATTGAGATACTGATGCAAGTTCTTCCCTTCTGAATCAGGTAGATTCATATCTGAAAGAGATTGACAATAAGTTCTTTCAAAATTGACTATTTGTCCCTCTGTTAGAGGTGTTCCAGAAATGTCTGCGATCGAGTAAATAGCTCTACGAACGAATTGGATCGGATCGAATTGGAAAATGGAAAGATTTGTTACAATTATACCCTTCGTCGCACTTTGCGGAAAATCGTTAGGTATCAATATGTTAGATACCTGTGACTCGATTGGTGAATAGTATCTCTCCCCCAAAAAGCATGTCTATGTTTTTTTTATAACGCATATTTGTCAATAAAGCAGAAAGATACATATTTGTTGCGAAATGAACAAGATATTGAGGAATTGTCCATACGTAAAATCATTATTATTGATACAGGCCTTTTCCACATAAAAAGGGAATCTTTTGTTACACTAGAAGCAGAAGTGATACTCGATTATTCAAGACGAGTCGGGGGAAAGACCGACGGGATTACCGCTCAGATCTTAGTTTAATAAAGGGATATCAATTGAACTTCTGAATAATGTTTCCGGGATTCAGCCAATTGTCTTGATCGTGGGATATCGTTGAGAAATAGAATCCGTGTTATCAAAAATTTCCTGCAAATTCTTCTAGTATGGGAATGACGTCAACATCTCCACTTTTGTATTTAGTTGAACACAAATGCGTGCATATGTTCCTCCATTTGATCAAGAATTTCGATTTTTGGAAGTATCATGTCATCCATAATAAGGCGTTTCCTTTCTTTCAAATGAAAAGATTTGAAGAACTATTGTCTAACAACTGATTTACAGAGTTGGATCATTCGACCTTTCAACTCATAGATGTGGATCTCGGACCTATATGGGGATACTCCCGAAACTCACAAAGAAAAAAGGAAGTGAGTTAGACAAAAAGGAAGAAACTTGGACAAAAAAAGAGTACTTGGACAAAAAGAAACAAGTGACTTAAACAAATATTTTTTGTCGATACCTAGCAATCAATCGAATATTGATTAATATGTAATCGATCGAACTACTACTTAAAACGGCATTCTGCTCAGAAATTGAAAAATGGTCCCAATTGTTCTGGAAATTCTTGCTCCATTGGACGCATTTGTATCTTATCATTAGGATATCCCATTCATGGATCTCTCCGTTCGAGA
>NW_020874290.1:1543336-1548440 GCF_003935025.1 Abrus precatorius | reverse complement strand
ATCTCAGTGCATAGAGGTGGCGAGGATGGGCAAGGCATATCGTCGATGCTAGTGCCTCATCAGATGATATGCTGCTCATGATATTAGTTGTAGTCTAGACTGAAGCGACTATCATGACGTCATTCGTGACATGCATATACGCGGAGGTTCAGGATATTCGTATCCGTGAGAGTTGGTATGAAGGCGTCGTTCATATAACCAGATATATACGTGTGCTATGGTAGAATTGAGGAGTCAGTTGACATGGCTAGAAGCAAGACGTCTTTCGAAGTTAGACGGAATTTCTACATATCGCAGATGAACAATTATAATGTATACGCCCATTAACGTTATATTTGAAACGGAGTCTTTCCATTATGGGTATTAAATCATATAGGTCGATTTTATATTATCAAGCTTATATTCTGTTCTAATGCATACATATATATTTGGACCAAAGAAAAATTTGGAAAATTCGATTACGTAGGGTTGTTTTTATTTGATCTCTGTCAAGATCTTTTTCGTTTTTTTGAGTTCAAAAAATTTATTACCTTTTATTTTCATTTGTAAAATATTGTGTTTGTCTATGCATACTATTTATATTTCTTAGGATTTAAACAAATTACAATTCTCCAACTCTCTACGACGTCTAGCGGATAAATTATTTTCAGGAACAATGCAAATTTATAATTTTTTTTCATTTTTTTTTTTCTGTTATTTTTGGATCTCTTGTCCGTGTAATGTATTTTTCAAAATTTTTTTAATCAACATTACTTTTTTCGGACCGTATTTTTGATTCATTTTGGTACTGTTACTCTTACGATTAATGAGATACCCATGGTTTGATTACATAAAAAATTGTTTATTGTTTTTTTCTAGACAGGCGAACTGGTATTGATAATAATAAAATTGTTTTTTCATAAATTTTGTATTTTCATTTTTCTTCGTCAGCCTGGTAAAGGAAGTGAAATCATTATGATATATTACTTTAAACTGCAGCATGAATTTTAGTATCGCTAGTTTCTATACAATCTCCCTTTTGAATATGAAGGTTATAGCAATTTCTGCTTTAAATTTTTCAATCTATATCAGTGAGACATATAGACTTGGAATTATTAAATATTCTTTTACCTATAGAATTTCTTCGTATCTAAATGATAAAGTAAAAAAAATTTTCTATGTTTCCTTGTTTATGGAAATTTAGATTTAGACGCTTCCATACCTTGTTCTTAGGTCTTTTGCTTTTTCTTTAATACCACGCTATATATGTTTTACTGTCTCAATTCCGCAATTTTTTTTTCAATATCTGTTTTTTTTGTGGGGGTGTGTTGGAGGGATGAGATGTCGGTCCCGGGCGGGTTGGTGTCGTGCGAGTGAGTTATGCGAGAGGTGGTTTTTTCGGGGTCTGGGTAGGGAGGGCTTTTGCGGTGTGTCTTATGTTCTAGTTAATTGATAGTGATATCTAAAATGGTTTCTGGATAATTATCTCTACCCAGAGGATACTTGGAACATTTAAATTGATCTCACGTCATATGTATATTTTATTATTCTAAAATAATTGGTAATAAGAAAAAAATAAGATACGCACTCTCTGTTCACTAATTTGTTGTATATATATATTGTAACTCACAACTGTTTCTGGCATTGCTTTTTTTATTTTTTTTGATATATATTTTTATTTTAGAGACTCTATTCAGAAAAATATACATAAAAATTTTCTGGTATAAAGAATGGACAGAAAAAAAAAAGAATTTTCATCAGAGTCACTACACGATATATATGGCTAAGATTTTAGATCCATAGTTATTTTCGCTAATCATAATCCGGCATACACCTATAATATTCCTCATAACTCACTAATATAAACTTATTCTCTATCGGGGCAGGGAAAATATTTTTGTTTCATTGGACGGAGATAAATATAAATAAATTTAAAGATAACTCCTTTGAATCTCGCGGTCCGTTAAAATAACAAATAATTCTTCATATGAGCATTAAATATAAATCCACATATTGGATAAAAATATGGACATCAAATAAAATGGAAATTAAATATTGTGTATTAATGTGGGGATCTTTCTTATAGTCTGTCGATGTGAGGTAAAATTTAATGTCATTCAGAAAAGCAAAATTCGCGTTGCTTATGTTGGGTCGACTATTAGTGTGGTGTAGCTGGTGGAAATGATGATGCCTATACGTCCAATTGAAATAATGGATAGAGTCTCTTATAGTTTCCCGTACGTAATTACATAGAGTTATAGTGGATTAAAAGAGATCATAATCATATCTAGTGTGTTTTTTTTGCATATTTTTTTTTTTTTATATGAGCGTCTATTTGTTCTTCTTTGTAAAGAATGTAATACGGGTTTTTCAATATAGAATTCACAGTTGGTAAAGTCTTTATTTTGAGCCACACGATGTTCATTGATTCTATTCTCCATTTTTGTGGTACTAATCTAGACCATATGCTTTTAGATAAGTCATATTGATAATGACCCTTTAACCAATTTGTCCATTGATTCATTACAGAATTGGGAGGGTTCTTATGTTTTAATTTGGAATGAAATATTCCTTGTACTCCAAAAAAAGAATCCTTTATTTCATTCTTAAGAAAAAAAATCTTCCATGATATTGAAAACATATCTTAACTTATACTTATCTATGTTAATGTTGATTACTTGGTTTTGTGATAATTTAAAAAATACATATGCTTGTGACAAAAAGGAGACGTTACAAGAATTCTGTGAATTCGTATTACTAGTATTGTGTATAATCGAAATAAAGTGAATTATACTTTGATTTGTTTTATCAGTTATTTCTGTATTTACTTCATTATTGTAAATGGATCTATTTATCATTTTTTTTTTTGATTCCAGAAAAAGTTGTATATTGATCCTAGGAATACTAATGATATATAGAAGGATATCTATGTATATCCTTTTCAGGAAAAATTTAAAAAAAAAATGTGATTTACGAGTTAATCGAACATTTCTTATTTGTAATATCTGCAAAATATTTTTTTCTAATTCTAATCTTTTAGTATCATAAGTTGTTTTGTTCGAATGAATATTTATCTCTGAAATTAGAAGTCCCCCTTTCCTTTTTTCTTTTGTCATTTTTTCTATTTGTTTTAGAATAGTTTTTGTTTTAGCATTCAGGTCTTTTATTTTTTTTTTTATCAATGAACAATTTCCCCAATTTATAGATTGAATTGGAATGGTTGATTCGAAAATAATTGGATTATTCTTACAAATTGTTGAATCTTTTTTGTTTTCATTCAATTCATTTATTTTTTTGAGTCTAACAAATAATAAAAATAAAGAATGAAAATTTGTAAAATTAAAAATGAAGAGTTGTTTTATTTTTTTTTTTAGAAATAGAATACTTTTGCTGATCCATTTTGCAATATCTTTTGAGATATTTAGAAACCATTTTGTTCTTTCATTTAAAACTTTTAGAACTCGAAAAAAATAATTTTTCAATTTTTTCTTTTTTTTTTTGAGTTCTTTAAAAATAGGATCACAAAAAGAAAATCGATTTTTTTGAGAATCAGAAAAGGGCAATTCAACTTCCCTTCCCCAAATTGTTAAAAAACAGAAGTTCTTTTTTTTCACTTTTTTTTTCATTCTATCTTTTTCCTTTTCATTGGATCGTAACTTAGATCTGTGCCAAGGTTTCAGACGAAAAGGAAATAAGATCTTTATCTGAATACCGTCTGTTAGCCATTTTTGGGGAAATTCTGTTTCAGATAATTGAACGCCATTATAGGTACATTTAATATACATTTCTCTCTTCCAATCCCTATAATCTTCTGACCATTCGGGAAATTGAAAAAGTAGTATACGAACGATATTTTTAGTTATTATCAATGAGGGTAATTTAATATATTTTCGAAGAATCGATTGGGTTATTAATAAAAAACCTCTTATTCCTTGAGCAAATATAAAGTTATCCCAGGCTTCTGCTATTTCTATACGTTTTTTTTCCGCATTTTCGTTTATTTTTTTTTTGTCGTCCTCCTCTTTTTTCTCACTTTCTTTTGCCTTTTCCTCTGTATAATCCAAAATTGGAAATTTTGTCTTTTTTCGAATCCAATTTTGGAACAGAAAAAAGATTTTCATTGACTCGAAACTATCAAAAAAAAAGAACAAGCGTTTCTCAAATTTGTCCAAAAAAAGGGGGGAATGCACAGTTCTTTGAAAAAATTTCCAAGTAACTGTTTTACGCCTTTGAGCACGTATGGATCCTTTGATTATGTCTCGCCGAAAATCCGGTTGTTGTGAATAACGTAGTAAAGCCAATTCGTTTTTTTTAGTATTCTCAGTATTTCCAGTATCATTATGGGTACCCTTATTCTGTTTCTGTAAATTTTTAGTAAAAACCACTACACGTTTGGCTTTTCTAGAACGAATCTGAAAATTTTCTGCTTCATTTTTCCCCCCCAGTTGTTTTAATTCGTCGATAAATTTGTATGACCATAGGGGAACTTTTTTACTGATTTCGTTTATTCCAATACATTTTTTTCTATTTATATTTACTAGTGTTTTATTGTTCAGATCAGTTCTAATTGCATCAAAGAAAAATTGGATTTTTTTATTTTCTTCGGAATCCAATTTTTCTTGTTCATGTTCTGGAAATAAATAATAAACTATTTTAAAATTCAAGCTTGATACTGATTTTTTAGAAAATTGATTAATTAGAAAAAAAAAAAAAGAGAATTCAGTTACTAATAATTTTCTATCAAATATATGAATTTTCTGTTCAAATTCTGAATAAATACTATTATTATTACTATTCTTATTAGAAAGAAGTATACTATGAATCTTATTTATCAAAATGTCATTTTTTTTGTAAGTTTTTTCATTTTTGATTGAGGGTAAAAAAGAATTTTGGATTCGTCCACGAAAGGGTCCGTTCAGCAAAGGATCATATATTTTAATTAAGTATTTTATTTTTGTTTCATCATTACACAATCTAATTCGGTTTTCAAATATATCCATAGGATAAAATTCCTTATCTAGAACTTTTGCCCTATTTAGAAATTCATTAGTTAGTTTCTTTCTTTTTTCTTCATTAGTATAGCTCCAAAAATTCGACAATTCTTTATAGGAAATTTTTTCTCTTG
>NW_020874290.1:1520836-1525836 GCF_003935025.1 Abrus precatorius | reverse complement strand
GTCTGGTACTGCATGGTTCCACCCTGTAAGAACTCTGAATCATTTTCTTGAAGCTCATCCTCTTCATCATAAATGATCTGCTTGCCCCGAAATGACCTGGCCCAATAGGGAAATCCCAATTCATTGGGCCTTTCGATACAATCAAATAGAAAGCCCCAAGGGCGCCATATTCTAGGAGCCCAAACTATGTGATTGAAAAAATCCTCCTCTATCTGTTGCGGGTCGAGGACTCCTCCCCCTTCTTCAAACTCCGATTCATATTTTTCATGGAGAAATCTCTGATCAACGATAGAACAAGATCCATTTTGAATCATATTTAAGGGATTCCTTGGTTCGGACCGAAGAAGCAATGTCACTCGATCATTATCAAACTGACTGCAATTTTTTTCTGTCCGTGAGGATCCCACCAGAGCGCCTTCTACTTCTAATAGGCCATGAACTAGATCAGAATTATTCTCAACGAGTCCATAAGAAGTGATCCCATTTTTTTCATCAGGTCCGGGTAGAGACCAAAGGTCTTGAGCGACCGATCCGGCAGAACAACTCAAAAGATAAAGAAGTATCGTTAATTTCTTCATGCTCCTTCCAAGTTCGAAGTACCATTTGTACAAATAAGAATCCCCTCGTTACATGATTTCTTCTTCATATAGATAAATATAGGATCTATGGAGCAATTACTTAGAAGTACATTTTGTGAAACAGCCCTTCCTATCTGATAGAAAAGGATCCCATGATCCTGAACCGATCTTACCTGAGATCGCAAATCCCAAGTTTGTCTATGAAGAGCAGATCTAATTATATTAGTGTCTAGGATGGATTTTTTTTGTATAATACTAATCGATAAGGCCTCATTAGTAAGTGCTACAAGATCTCGTACATTGGAACCCATAGTTATGGTTATGGACCCGAATCCATTAGTATGGAACATTTTCTTTTCCAAGTGAAATCCCTTAGTATATGAAAGAGTGAAAAAGTGCTTTCGTTGTTGTGGAATAAGAAGCCTTCGTATCTTAATGCATGTATTTAATTTATTCGGAGCTATTAGAGCGGGATCTACTTTTTGGGGAATATGAGTCGAAGCAATAACAAGAATATTTCTAGTGGAACATCTTTCACAATCCCTGGAGAGATAGTTCACTAATAGACCGAGGGATAAGTAATTCGATTCATTCACATCCAGATCATGAATGTTTGGAATCCATATTATGCAAGGAGACATTGCTTTTGCTAATTCGAATTGAAAGGTGATATAAAATCGGTCTATTTCCGGCATCATATCCATAGTTAGCGTATTCATCATAGTTAGAAGCTCCAGCTCCATATCAAGGTCACGGTCGATATCGTCACTATCATCAATATCGTCACTATCGTCACTATCATCAATAAGAAAACCCTTAGGCTTGTTATCCAGGAACTTTTTCAGAAATACTGTAATGAAAGGAACATAGGAGTTTGTCGCTAGGTATTTGACCAAATAGGATCGTCCAGTTCCTATAGAACCTATCACTAAAATACCCCTAGGGGGGGTAGGGCTAAGCGGAGCGAAAAGGGTTTTCCATGAGATGGGAAATGAAAACTATTAGCCCCCCACAGGGTTTGTGAATAAGTAATTGTCTGATAATGAGCAAGGAATATCCGTCTTTCTGCTAAACAGGATGTATTGAACTCATAATGCATTAGATACTTTTTATGAATGTCAACTAAGTATCGTAAGTAAATTGCTCCCGGTTGTTCAATCATTTGATAACCAGAGTTATTCTTTGATAAATGATCACTATGAGTCAGACTCAATAGAATTTGATCAATCCTTGTTTCTGTCGTTAAGGTAGAGAACTGAACCAAGAATTCTCTTTCTTTATCATCAATCGAATCACTGTTCGAGACCCAGGATTCTATTTTATCATCAATCCAATCACCATTCACGTTTTTTATTTTTCTTATCAAGGAATAGATCGCTTTACTTGTATGACTTACATGTCTCGTATTTCTCGAAAAAGCGATTCGATTGATGGGATTTGGTATGATACTTATGAGATCGATGAGATTCCAATATTTCTTCTTAGAACGTATTGATTTGACCCCATAAGCGGGACCACCACCCCATAGCATGGGGCCACCAGAAGCAGAACCCCGTATTTCTTCTAGAGAATCTCCTAATTGTTCCAGAGCAACTAGAAAGAGATTCTTTAACCAGAAAGAATTCAGTTCAGATGTGGGATACCTATCTAGAAGTTTTCGCAACTCAATCATGTATGATGGAATCATCAAAGATTTGACCTTTTCGAACTCTGTCTGTAACTCACTATAGACTCGAGAAACAAAGAGAAGATGTGTACGAACGAGATATCCAGCAACAAGAAGAAGGAAAAGGATTGAATAGAGGAACTCCCGAACATTTAGCGATCTCAGATGTGTCGATATCAATAGTGATTCATTATTTCGATGAAAAATTTCTTCGGATAGAAGAAGATTATGTAAACAATTACTCGGAATCTCACTTATCAGATTCCATATCTTACTTATCAGATTGCATTGTGAAAGACACAATGGAATCTGAAGAATTCGCCATGATATATCTGATCCATGCATAATATCATGAAAAATGGATACAAATTTTTGGCTGCTACTTAGTATCGGCAATAGGTCTGAAAAAGTATCTAAAAATATGAAATTTATATATTTGTACCCTGTCGAGGTAAGGAACCATGGTATATATGTTTGGAATAGATTCCATTTTGAAAGAGTTGAAAAAGCACTATCTCGTTGAAAGGTTCTATACATCTGCCCTTTCTCAAGGCATTTTTTTGGACAAGGACTCCGTTTTTTCCTCTTTTCGGATGGTAAATATTTCTCAGAACATGGAGTGTGAATCAAACCCATGTTTGAATTGAAATTGAGATACTGATGCAAGTTCTTCCCTTCTGAATCAGGTAGATTCATATCTGAAAGAGATTGACAATAAGTTCTTTCAAAATTGACTATTTGTCCCTCTGTTAGAGGTGTTCCAGAAATGTCTGCGATCGAGTAAATAGCTCTACGAACGAATGGATCGGATCGAATTGGAAAATGGAAAGATTTGTACAAGTTATACCCTTCGTCGCCACTTTGCGGAAAATCGTTAGGTATCAATATGTTAGATACCTGTGACTCGATTGGTGAAATAGTATCTCTCCCCCAAAAAGCATGTTTTTTTTTACCACCGCAAAAAGAAAATATTTTGTTGCGAATGAACAAGATATTGAGGAATTGTCCATACGTAAAATCATTATTATTGATACAGGCCTTTTCCACATAAAAAGGGAATCTTTTGTTACAATAGAAGCAGAAGTGATATCGATTATTCAAGAATCGAAGTCGATTTGCTTTATAAAAAGAGGATATCAATGAACTTCTATGAAATGGTTTCACGGGATTCAGCCAATTGTCTTGATCGTGGGATATCGTTGAGAAATAGGAATCCGTGTTATCAAAAGATTTCCTGCAATTCTTTCTAGTATGGAATGAGTCAATCATCCACTTTGGTATCTTATTGAACAAAAATGGTGATATTGTTCCTCCATTGATCAAGAATTTCGATTTTTGGGAAGTATCATGGTCATCCAATAATAAGGGTTTCCTTTTTTTCAAATGAAAGATTTGAAGACCTATTGATTCTAACAACTGATTACAGAGTGGATCATTCGGACCTTTCAACTCATAGATGTGGATCTCGGACCTATGAATGGGGATACTCCCGAAACTCACAAAGAAAAAAGGAAGTGAGTTAGACAAAAAGAGAAGAAACTTGGACAAAAAAAGAAGTAACTTGGACAAAAAGAAACAAAGTGACTTAAACAAATATTTTTTGTCGATAACCTCAGACCAATCAATCGAATATTGATTAATATGTAATCGATCGAACACTACTTGAAAACGGCTATTCTGCTCAGAAATGAAATGGTCCAAATGTTCCTGGAAATTCTTGCTCCCATTGGACCATTTGTATCTATATGCATTAGGATCCCGATTCATGGATCTCTCCGTTCGAGAAATAAAAATAAGAAGATCGAACCATTTCTTCTGACTCTTTTTCAAATTTGATAAATGTTGGTTGATCGTGTATTTCATTATAGTTCTATGATTCAGAGTATCATTTCCTATTTGATACCTTTGAATTCCATATTCGAAGTTGCGATCGAATCGATTCTTTTTAATGAATCGATTCAATACATTTCTTATGTAACCAGGGATGCTATATTGGATTTGAATCAGATTTCGGATCAATCTATATTGATTGACTGCCTCCATTATGTTGTTGCTAGCAAATACCACTATTTTTGGTTTTGGATCCTCTAAATCATTCCCACAAGAGGTCTGGACCCATTTTTTTATGATCCTTCGATAAAAAGATTCATTCTCTTCATAAAAAAGAGGAGGTAGGACCAATAAAGATTGATTTTTCGATTCATCCCTGGAGTTGAATACCTCATTCAAAAATGGTTTTTGATCCAATCCGGAGGAATCAATAGAAAAAGTCAATTCCCTATGATACACCAGATCCGGCTCGGTTATTGATAGAGTGAATAGATCTGCCATTTCTTGAAATATCTCTTCTGATTCAAAATCGTGGTGTAACGTGTATCCCCCCTGTTCCGGTCATGGAATAGATGAAATAAACCAAAAAACGGATTTTTGTTCAAGAATGAAATCTTATTGGAACTGTCCAGTTCATCCTTCGGAACCATATCACATCCCGGATCTGATGAAATAGGATGAATTGAGACGGTATTTTGTAAGTACATAATTATCTTGAATATATTAACTATTTCTTTATTTTCCCATCGCCTGGAAAGAACAAAAGAAATATCTTGTTCTTTCTTCAACAATTTCTGATCTCTAGTGGACCTCTCAGTAGGATTCGAACCCAGATGAAGTTCTGACCATCTGTCAGAGAAAAAAGAACGATTGGCTCTTGCAGGATTCCCAAGAAATTCTTCGATTTTTTCCGGAAGCAGATGATT
>NW_020874290.1:1505836-1508336 GCF_003935025.1 Abrus precatorius | reverse complement strand
ACGTTACAAAGAACTTCAGGACATTATAGCTATCCTTGGGTTGGATGAATTATCCGAGGAGGATCGTTTAACCGTAGCAAGAGCACGAAAAATTGAACGTTTCTTATCACAGCCCTTTTTCGTAGCAGAAGTATTTACCGGTTCGCCGGGGAAATATGTTGGTCTAGCAGAAACAATTAGAGGGTTTAAATTGATTCTTTCTGGAGAATTAGATGGTCTTCCTGAACAAGCCTTTTATTTAGTGGGTAATATCGATGAAGCTACTGCGAAGGCTGTGAATTTAGAAATGGAGAGCAAATTGAAGAAATGACTTTAAATCTTTGTGTACTGACCCCCAATCGAATTGTTTGGGATTCAGAAGTGAAGGAAATCATTTTATCTACGAATAGCGGACAAATTGGAGTATTACCAAATCATGCGCCTATTGCCACAGCTGTAGATATAGGTATTTTGAGAATACGCCTTAACGACCAATGGTTAACGATGGCTCTCATGGGCGGTTTTGCTAGAATAGGCAATAATGAGATCACTGTCTTAGTAAATGATGCGGAGAAGGGTAGTGACATTGATCCACAAGAAGCACAGCAAACTCTTGAAATAGCAGAAGCTAATTTGAATAAGGCTGAAGGCAAGAGACAAACAATTGAGGCAAATCTAGCTCTCAGACGAGCTAGAACACGAGTAGAGGCTATCAATATGATTTCGTAACAAGTTGGTACGTCCGAATAATTCTAAAAAAAGAAATAAATAAAAATTCAATAAAACAGTAAGAAAAGATAGAAAAAAGGTGAATAGAACAACTTATTAGATACCATTGACTCTGGTATCTAATAAGTTCTAACTATACCTTACCTACTATTGGATTTGAACCAATGACTCCCGCCGTATGAAAGCAATACTCTAACCACTGAGTTAAGTAGGTCATTTATCACCCCAAATAGAAAAAAAAAAAAAGAGTCTCTATCGATCAGATCAATAGATTATAAATCGAATATTACTTATAAGCAATACCAACGCAATATCAAAGGGATTGGATCATGTAATATTCATCTTGACAAGAAATTATCTACATAATATGATAAAATATGTATTAAAAGCACAAGGGCTATAGCTCAGTTAGGTAGAGCACCTCGTTTACACGCGCGCCAATGTTTTTTTTCAGAGGAGTCCGTCTTGTAATCAAAAGAGTTTATCTTATTATTAATAAATCCATGTCTTACTCCATTTTAAGGAACAAGAGAACAAAAGCCTGACAAAGGATTTAGACGTAAAATAGAATCCATTATTGATTTGAGATATTGATAAGGTCAATACTCACTCCTCTTCAATGCTAAGCATAATGGGTATAGGAACCTCAAATAAAATTATCCTTTGTTCCTATCTTATGAACTTTAAGGTGTATGAAGTTTCATTTCCTATTTGATATTTTCATTTTAGTGGGTAGATAGAGAATCCATTTAACTTAAGTTGATCTAGGCTAGAAGCAGACCTATGTCAGGATAACCCTTCTTTGAAACACTTTGGTAGTGCTCTTAGATTGTAATCCAAATCAAAAATCAGAGCACAAGGAATCATATCTTTATTCTTTCTGTCAAGAAAAAAGATAGTGGACTAACTGTTATTTCTATCAGTTAATGAAAAAGCCCAATGCAAGAAAAAAATGCACGTTGGGTTTTTAAAACAATTCAAATCATTTCGATAATAATCAGTTTGATCTGTTTTACCGAGAAGGTCTACGGTTCGAGTCCGTATAGCCCTAATATTTCTACGGATACTAATAATATTTAGTATCCAATATCTCTCATTACTAATACTATTACTAAATATTACTAGTAGTATTAGTAATAGAATAGAAAGAATTCTTAAATTTCTATTAAGAATATATTAATATTTGATAAAATAATACTAATATTAGTATATTCGAATACTAGTCTCATTTTTTTTGGAAATAATTTAATTTTTTTTTATTTATTTTAGAAAAAGCATTTCTATTTAGAATATATTTCATATTTATTATTCTATAAATATTCATTACTATAATAATCATTAATAGAATAATCATTCTCCAATTTTCATTCAAATCGACTAATAATTAATACTAACCCAGTATATTTTCCACATTCATAGGAGTCATTTATGTTTCTGCTTTACGAATATGATATTTTTTGGGCATTTCTAATAATATCAAGCTTTATTCCTATTTTGGCATTTCTAATTTCTGGAATTTTAGCCCCGATTAGCAAAAGACCAGAGAAACTTTCTAGTTATGAATCGGGAATAGAACCAATAGGCGATTCCTGGTTACAATTTCGAATCCGTTATTATATGTTTGCTCTCGTTTTTGTTGTTTTTGATGTTGAAACAGTTTTTCTTTATCCATGGGCAATGAGTTTCGATGTATTAGGAGTATCCGTATTTATAGAAGCTTTCATATTCGTGCTTATCCTAATTGTTGGTTCAGTTTATGCATGGCGAAAGGGGGCATTAGAATGGTCTTAAT
>NW_020874290.1:1498336-1500836 GCF_003935025.1 Abrus precatorius | reverse complement strand
TCTTGATTCAGCCCCCCGTGAGAAATTGCCAAATCATTTAAACTCTTCACCCATTCCAATATAAAGGATTAATCAATCAAATAATAGATAATAAATGGGTTGGTGTGAAAATAAATGAATTGCTGGTTGTAGAATACTATTTCTCGTCAGACTTAAACCTAACTAAAATAACAAGAGTTTTTTTTCTGCCATTCATGTATCATAGACATAGATATAGGAAGATTTTCATTTCTTGCTCACTTTTTCCACTATTTTCCGTATTACCGAAAAAATTAGGAATACAGAATCCATATCAAAAAGTTGAAATAATGGTATCCATTGTTATTTGAAACATTGCGATGAGTAATATTGATGAATTTGGTAAAGGTTCGGAAAGAGAGGGATTCGAACCCTCGGTAAACAAAAAGCCTACATAGCAGTTCCAATGCTACGCCTTGAACCACTCGGCCATCTCTCCCACAGAATGATGCCCAGAAACCTGGTGAATAGTGAATCATTGATATTCTATTTTGGTAGGCGCATAAAACTAATTCGAACTAGAAAAATAGAAAAGAAAATAAGAAAAACCTCTTACGAGGCCTTAAGATAAACAATTTGATTAATGAGTCAATTTTTACGTTATTTCGTACTGTATTGTACAATTCCTTTGTTTGTGGGATTCTTTTGATTTCTCACGCGATAAATAAATTATGGAATGGATTTCTACCTATGCCTAGATCTCGGATAAATGAAAATTTTATTGATAAGACTTTTTCAATTGTAGCCAATATCTTATTACGAATAATTCCAACAACTTCAGGAGAAAAAAAGGCATTCTCTTATTACAGAGATGGTGCGATTTGATTATCTTTATTTCAATTTTTTTTCGGTAAAAATTGAAAAAAAAAAACCTACGTTTGCTGAAGGTGAAATTTGTAAATAAAACGATTAGTTCCTTCTGTCGTGTATCCCCCGATTAATGCAGCCTCATATGCTTCAATTTTAGGTTTATAGTATTAAGCGAAAGGTTATACCTATACTTATAGGGGTTAGGTCAACCCTACTCTACTAGTACCAATGGGCGGCATGGGGGAAAGAAGCACTACGCTTAGGAATCAACAACACGAAAACTTTGTAAAAAAAAAATATCTTTCCTTGTCTTATCGGGATAGAGATTAACAAGAATGGTTGGGACAATAAACATCCATCTTGTTCGTATTTTGGATACCCGTATAACCATCGAAGATTGTTGAAGTGATTAATTCCGAGAAATTAAGCAACGGTGAGGACAAAGAAATTGTTGAAGTTACTGTTTTTTTATCCAGTACCAACATATTTGTTGTTAAGAAAAAATCTTTTACAGGAGGGTTGGCTAGAGATTTGTTGTAAAAAAAAACACTAGCTCTGCTCAGTTGATAATGAGAATAGGAATAATTCAATCTTTTTTTGATTATATGTATTTTTCTCATTATACACATAAGGGAGGAGCCGTATGAGATGAAAATCTCACGTACGGTTCTGGAACGGAGATTCTTTGAACCGAATGACGACCGTAACGGATGTCGGCTCAATCTGAAGGAAATTATGCGGAAGCTTTACAAAATTATTATGAGGCTATGCGACTAGAAATTGATCCCTATGATCGAAGTTATATACTTTATAACATAGGCCTTATCCACACAAGTAACGGAGAACATACGAAAGCTTTGGAAATTATTTTAGGGCACTCGAACGAAACCCCTTCTTACCCCAAGCTTTTAATAATATGGCCGTGATCTGTCATTACGTGCGATTATCTCCACTATAGAGAGAAAAAAGAAAGGAACGAGTAAATCCGCTAATACTAATCGAATAAATACTCGAAAAAATAGGCTTTCTACATATATATCGTACAAAACAACGATTTTTTTTCAGCTGTAGCAAAGAGAGAAACCTCATAAAAGTCAAAATATGAAGAAATAGATATGCCTAGATACTTTTTTTCTATGGATAAAAGATCTAATTGATAGAGGAAGCACCGTAAGGATCAATTAACGAGGTTTTGAGCCGATACAATAAGAACTGCTTACTTATATCATGATAGAAAAGTTAGGAATCCACTTATGTAATAAAGTGGATCCCCTGAAGTTTTGAGCAGCGGTGTAGTATCAGATCCCAAAGATAGTAAGTTTTTTCTTTCTTATCAAGAAAAAAGTCTTTTTCAAAGATTCTATAGAATTGATATATCATATAGGAAAGTATATGATATATGAAATCGAGATAGTTACCTTTCAGAAAATTAGAATAAGAATGTTTAATGTCGATGTTTTATTCATTTTTCTGAAAGTAGGAGAAAAGATAAAACTAGAAAAAAAAGATGAAATTCTTTGAAATTCTTTATTAGTCAAAATTCAAGTTTAAAAACTTATGTAATTAACTTCTTTTTTTTTTTTCTTTTGGTTAACTCCAAAACAAAATAATGGAACACCAAAAGAATTTACTGTTGAGCCGTATGAGCCAGGAAACTCTCAAGTACGGTTCT
>NW_020874290.1:1489764-1492264 GCF_003935025.1 Abrus precatorius | reverse complement strand
ATTAGATACTTTTTATGAATGTCAACTAAGTATCGTAAGTAAATTGCTCCCGGTTGTTCAATCATTTGATAACCAGAGTTATTCTTTGATAAATGATCACTATGAGTCAGACTCAATAGAATTTGATCAATCCTTGTTTCTGTCGTTAAGGTAGAGAACTGAACCAAGAATTCTCTTTCTTTATCATCAATCGAATCACTGTTCGAGACCCAGGATTCTATTTTATCATCAATCCAATCACCATTCACGTTTTTTATTTTTCTTATCAAGGAATAGATCGCTTTACTTGTATGACTTACATGTCTCGTATTTCTCGAAAAAGCGATTCGATTGATGGGATTTGGTATGATACTTATGAGATCGATGAGATTCCAATATTTCTTCTTAGAACGTATTGATTTGACCCCATAAGCGGGACCACCACCCCATAGCATGGGGCCACCAGAAGCAGAACCCCGTATTTCTTCTAGAGAATCTCCTAATTGTTCCAGAGCAACTAGAAAGAGATTCTTTAACCAGAAAGAATTCAGTTCAGATGTGGGATACCTATCTAGAAGTTTTCGCAACTCAATCATGTATGATGGAATCATCAAAGATTTGACCTTTTCGAACTCTGTCTGTAACTCACTATAGACTCGAGAAACAAAGAGAAGATGTGTACGAACGAGATATCCAGCAACAAGAAGAAGGAAAAGGATTGAATAGAGGAACTCCCGAACATTTAGCGATCTCAGATGTGTCGATATCAATAGTGATTCATTATTTCGATGAAAAATTTCTTCGGATAGAAGAAGATTATGTAAACAATTACTCGGAATCTCACTTATCAGATTCCATATCTTACTTATCAGATTGCATTGTGAAAGACACAATGGAATCTGAAGAATTCGCCATGATATATCTGATCCATGCATAATATCATGAAAAATGGATACAAATTTTTGGCTGCTACTTAGTATCGGCAATAGGTCTGAAAAAGTATCTAAAAATATGAAATTTATATATTTGTACCCTGTCGAGGTAAGGAACCATGGTATATATGTTTGGAATAGATTCCATTTTGAAAGAGTTGAAAAAGCACTATCTCGTTGAAAGGTTCTA
Organism: Abrus precatorius; assembly: GCF_003935025.1. NCBI lineage: Eukaryota > Viridiplantae > Streptophyta > Magnoliopsida > Fabales > Fabaceae > Abrus > Abrus precatorius. Next base: position 1,491,163 of record NW_020874290.1, on the reverse strand, counting down.
TACATCTGCCCTTTCTCAAGGCATTTTTTTGGACAAGGACTCCGTTTTTTCCTCTTTTCGGATGGTAAATATTTCTCAGAACATGGAGTGTGAATCAAACCCATGTTTGAATTGAAATTGAGATACTGATGCAAGTTCTTCCCTTCTGAATCAGGTAGATTCATATCTGAAAGAGATTGACAATAAGTTCTTTCAAAATTGACTATTTGTCCCTCTGTTAGAGGTGTTCCAGAAATGTCTGCGATCGAGTAAATAGCTCTACGAACGAATGGATCGGATCGAATTGGAAAATGGAAAGATTTGTACAAGTTATACCCTTCGTCGCCACTTTGCGGAAAATCGTTAGGTATCAATATGTTAGATACCTGTGACTCGATTGGTGAAATAGTATCTCTCCCCCAAAAAGCATGTTTTTTTTTACCACCGCAAAAAGAAAATATTTTGTTGCGAATGAACAAGATATTGAGGAATTGTCCATACGTAAAATCATTATTATTGATACAGGCCTTTTCCACATAAAAAGGGAATCTTTTGTTACAATAGAAGCAGAAGTGATATCGATTATTCAAGAATCGAAGTCGATTTGCTTTATAAAAAGAGGATATCAATGAACTTCTATGAAATGGTTTCACGGGATTCAGCCAATTGTCTTGATCGTGGGATATCGTTGAGAAATAGGAATCCGTGTTATCAAAAGATTTCCTGCAATTCTTTCTAGTATGGAATGAGTCAATCATCCACTTTGGTATCTTATTGAACAAAAATGGTGATATTGTTCCTCCATTGATCAAGAATTTCGATTTTTGGGAAGTATCATGGTCATCCAATAATAAGGGTTTCCTTTTTTTCAAATGAAAGATTTGAAGACCTATTGATTCTAACAACTGATTACAGAGTGGATCATTCGGACCTTTCAACTCATAGATGTGGATCTCGGACCTATGAATGGGGATACTCCCGAAACTCACAAAGAAAAAAGGAAGTGAGTTAGACAAAAAGAGAAGAAACTTGGACAAAAAAAGAAGTAACTTGGACAAAAAGAAACAAAGTGACTTAAACAAATATTTTTTGTCGATAACCTCAGACCAATCAATCGAATATTGATTAATATGTAATCGATCGAACACTACTTGAAAACGGCTATTCTGCTCAGAAATGAAATGGTCCAAATGTTCCTGGAAATTCTTGCTCCCATTGGACCATTTGTATCTATATGCATTAGGATCCCGATTCATGGATCTCTCCGTTCGAGAAATAAAAATAAGAAGATCGAACCATTTCTTCTGACTCTTTTTCAAATTTGATAAATGTTGGTTGATCGTGTATTTCATTATAGTTCTATGATTCAGAGTATCATTTCCTATTTGATACCTTTGAATTCCATATTCGAAGTTGCGAT
>NW_020874290.1:1474764-1477264 GCF_003935025.1 Abrus precatorius | reverse complement strand
GGTCCTGTAGATACTCGCACAACATCTCCTATTCATAGATCTGCGCCTGCCTTTATACAATTAGATACAAAATTATCCATTTTTGAAACAGGAATAAAAGTAGTAGATCTTTTAGCCCCTTATCGCCGTGGAGGAAAAATAGGACTTTTCGGTGGAGCTGGTGTAGGTAAAACGGTACTCATTATGGAATTGATCAATAACATTGCCAAAGCTCATGGAGGTGTATCCGTATTTGGCGGAGTAGGTGAGCGTACTCGTGAGGGAAATGATCTTTACATGGAAATGAAAGAATCCGGAGTAATTAATGAACAAAATATTGCAGAATCAAAAGTAGCTCTAGTATACGGTCAAATGAACGAACCGCCCGGAGCTCGTATGAGAGTTGGTTTAACTGCCCTAACTATGGCGGAATATTTTCGAGATGTCAATGAGCAAGACGTACTTCTATTTATTGACAATATCTTCCGCTTCGTCCAAGCAGGATCTGAAGTATCTGCCTTATTGGGTCGAATGCCCTCTGCTGTGGGTTATCAACCCACCCTTAGTACTGAAATGGGTTCTTTACAAGAAAGAATTACTTCTACCAAAGAAGGGTCCATAACTTCTATTCAAGCAGTTTATGTACCTGCAGACGATTTGACCGATCCTGCTCCTGCCACGACATTTGCACATTTAGATGCTACTACTGTACTATCAAGAGGATTAGCGGCCAAAGGTATCTATCCAGCAGTGGATCCTTTAGATTCAACGTCAACTATGCTCCAACCTCGGATCGTTGGTGAAGAACATTATGAAACTGCACAAAGAGTTAAACAAACTTTACAACGTTACAAAGAACTTCAGGACATTATAGCTATCCTTGGGTTGGATGAATTATCCGAGGAGGATCGTTTAACCGTAGCAAGAGCACGAAAAATTGAACGTTTCTTATCACAGCCCTTTTTCGTAGCAGAAGTATTTACCGGTTCGCCGGGGAAATATGTTGGTCTAGCAGAAACAATTAGAGGGTTTAAATTGATTCTTTCTGGAGAATTAGATGGTCTTCCTGAACAAGCCTTTTATTTAGTGGGTAATATCGATGAAGCTACTGCGAAGGCTGTGAATTTAGAAATGGAGAGCAAATTGAAGAAATGACTTTAAATCTTTGTGTACTGACCCCCAATCGAATTGTTTGGGATTCAGAAGTGAAGGAAATCATTTTATCTACGAATAGCGGACAAATTGGAGTATTACCAAATCATGCGCCTATTGCCACAGCTGTAGATATAGGTATTTTGAGAATACGCCTTAACGACCAATGGTTAACGATGGCTCTCATGGGCGGTTTTGCTAGAATAGGCAATAATGAGATCACTGTCTTAGTAAATGATGCGGAGAAGGGTAGTGACATTGATCCACAAGAAGCACAGCAAACTCTTGAAATAGCAGAAGCTAATTTGAATAAGGCTGAAGGCAAGAGACAAACAATTGAGGCAAATCTAGCTCTCAGACGAGCTAGAACACGAGTAGAGGCTATCAATATGATTTCGTAACAAGTTGGTACGTCCGAATAATTCTAAAAAAAGAAATAAATAAAAATTCAATAAAACAGTAAGAAAAGATAGAAAAAAGGTGAATAGAACAACTTATTAGATACCATTGACTCTGGTATCTAATAAGTTCTAACTATACCTTACCTACTATTGGATTTGAACCAATGACTCCCGCCGTATGAAAGCAATACTCTAACCACTGAGTTAAGTAGGTCATTTATCACCCCAAATAGAAAAAAAAAAAAGAGTCTCTATCGATCAGATCAATAGATTATAAATCGAATATTACTTATAAGCAATACCAACGCAATATCAAAGGGATTGGATCATGTAATATTCATCTTGACAAGAAATTATCTACATAATATGATAAAATATGTATTAAAAGCACAAGGGCTATAGCTCAGTTAGGTAGAGCACCTCGTTTACACGCGCGCCAATGTTTTTTTTCAGAGGAGTCCGTCTTGTAATCAAAAGAGTTTATCTTATTATTAATAAATCCATGTCTTACTCCATTTTAAGGAACAAGAGAACAAAAGCCTGACAAAGGATTTAGACGTAAAATAGAATCCATTATTGATTTGAGATATTGATAAGGTCAATACTCACTCCTCTTCAATGCTAAGCATAATGGGTATAGGAACCTCAAATAAAATTATCCTTTGTTCCTATCTTATGAACTTTAAGGTGTATGAAGTTTCATTTCCTATTTGATATTTTCATTTTAGTGGGTAGATAGAGAATCCATTTAACTTAAGTTGATCTAGGCTAGAAGCAGACCTATGTCAGGATAACCCTTCTTTGAAACACTTTGGTAGTGCTCTTAGATTGTAATCCAAATCAAAAATCAGAGCACAAGGAATCATATCTTTATTCTTTCTGTCAAGAAAAAAGATAGTGGACTAACTGTTATTTCTATCAGTTAATGAAAAAGCCCAATGCAAGAAAAAAATGCACGTTGGGTTTTT
>NW_020874290.1:1464764-1469764 GCF_003935025.1 Abrus precatorius | reverse complement strand
CGCAATTTCTTTTATGTGAGCCCGCTTAGCTCAGAGGTTAGAGCATCGCATTTGTAATGCGATGGTCATCGGTTCGATTCCGATAGCCGGCTTTTCTCGATTTGCGTTTGAAATTGATAATGTCTTCTTTAGAAAAAGAAAAGATTGGGGGAGTTCGCTCTCTGTAAAACAAATCCAGAAAAGAACCTATTGTGTTTTTTACAATTCTACAAAAGTAGAAAGTGAGGTTCGGATATTGATAGAATTCGTCTAATTATTCTTTGTAGTATAATACTTTAGTAGATTTCGCTTCATTTATCAATTTTTTCATTTAGTTTAGTTTTTATTTTGATTTATGAGATTTTACATTAATAAAAAGGAGTCTTTATGTCACGTTACAGGGGACCTCGTTTCAAAAAAATACGCCGTCTGGGGTCTTTACCAGGACTAACTAGTAAAAAGCCAACAGTCAAAAGCGAACTTAGAAATCAATCGCGCTCCAGTAAAAAATCTCAATATCGTATTCGTTTAGAAGAAAAACAAAAATTGCGTTTTCATTATGGTCTTACAGAACGACAATTGCTTAAATACGTTCGTATCGCCGGAAAAGCTAAAGGATCAACCGGTCAGGTTTTATTACAATTACTTGAAATGCGCTTGGATAACATACTTTTTCGGTTGGGTATGGCTGCGACTATTCCTCAAGCCCGCCAATTAATTAACCATAGACATGTTTTAGTTAATGGTCGTATAGTAGATATACCAAGTTATCGTTGCAAACCTCAAGATATTATTACAGCGAAGGATGAACCAAAATCTAGAACTCTGATTCAAAATTATCTTGATTCAGCCCCCCGTGAGAAATTGCCAAATCATTTAACTCTTCACCCATTCCAATATAAAGGATTAATCAATCAAATAATAGATAATAAATGGGTTGGTGTGAAAATAAATGAATTGCTGGTTGTAGAATACTATTCTCGTCAGACTTAAACCTAACTAAAATAACAAGAGTTTTTTTTCTGCCATTCATGTATCATAGACATAGATATAGGAAGATTTTCATTTCTTGCTCACTTTTTCCACTATTTTCCGTATTACCGAAAAAATTAGGAATACAGAATCCATATCAAAAAGTTGAAATAATGGTATCCATTGTTATTTGAAACATTGCGATGAGTAATATTGATGAATTTGGTAAAGGTTCGGAAAGAGAGGGATTCGAACCCTCGGTAAACAAAAAGCCTACATAGCAGTTCCAATGCTACGCCTTGAACCACTCGGCCATCTCTCCCACAGAATGATGCCCAGAAACCTGGTGAATAGTGAATCATTGATATTCTATTTTGGTAGGCGCATAAAACTAATTCGAACTAGAAAAATAGAAAAGAAAATAAGAAAAACCTCTTACGAGGCCTTAAGATAAACAAATTTGATTAATGAGTCAATTTTTACGTTATTTCGTACTGTATTGTACAATTCCTTTGTTTGTGGGATTCTTTTGATTTCTCACGCGATAAATAAATTATGGAATGGATTTCTACCTATGCCTAGATCTCGGATAAATGAAAATTTTATTGATAAGACTTTTTCAATTGTAGCCAATATCTTATTACGAATAATTCCAACAACTTCAGGAGAAAAAAAGGCATTCTCTTATTACAGAGATGGTGCGATTTGATTATCTTTATTTCAATTTTTTTTCGGTAAAAATTGAAAAAAAAAACCTACGTTTGCTGAAGGTGAAATTTGTAAATAAAACGATTAGTTCCTTCTGTCGTGTATCCCCGATTAATGCAGCCTCATATGCTTCAATTTTAGGTTTATAGTATTAAGCGAAAGGTTATACCTATACTTATAGGGGTTAGGTCAACCCTACTCTACTAGTACCAATGGGCGGCATGGGGGAAGAAGCACTACGCTTAGGAATCAACAACACGAAAACTTTGTAAAAAAAAAATATCTTTCCTTGTCTTATCGGGATAGAGATTAACAAGAATGGTTGGGACAATAAACATCCATCTTGTTCGTATTTTGGATACCCGTATAACCATCGAAGATTGTTGAAGTGATTAATTCCGAGAAATTAAGCAACGGTGAGGACAAAGAAATTGTTGAAGTTACTGTTTTTTTATCCAGTACCAACATATTTGTTGTTAAGAAAAAATCTTTTACAGGAGGGTTGGCTAGAGATTTGTTGTAAAAAAAAACACTAGCTCTGCTCAGTTGATAATGAGAATAGAATAATTCAATCTTTTTTGATTATATGTATTTTTCTCATTATACACATAAGGGAGGAGCCGTATGAGATGAAAATCTCACGTACGGTTCTGGAACGGAGATTCTTTGAACCGAATGACGACCGTAACGGATGTCGGCTCAATCTGAAGGAAATTATGCGGAAGCTTTACAAAATTATTATGAGGCTATGCGACTAGAAATTGATCCCTATGATCGAAGTTATATACTTTATAACATAGGCCTTATCCACACAAGTAACGGAGAACATACGAAAGCTTTGGAATATTATTTTAGGGCACTCGAACGAAACCCCTTCTTACCCCAAGCTTTTAATAATATGGCCGTGATCTGTCATTACGTGCGATTATCTCCACTATAGAGAGAAAAAAGAAAGGAACGAGTAAATCCGCTAATACTAATCGAATAAATACTCGAAAAAATAGGCTTTCTACATATATATCGTACAAAACAACGATTTTTTTCAGCTGTAGCAAAGAGAGAAACCTCATAAAAGTCAAAATATGAAGAAATAGATATGCCTAGATACTTTTTTTCTATGGATAAAAGATCTAATTGATAGAGGAAGCACCGTAAGGATCAATTAACGAGGTTTTGAGCCGATACAATAAGAACTGCTTACTTATATCATGATAGAAAAGTTAGGAATCCACTTATGTAATAAAGTGGATCCCCTGAAGTTTTGAGCAGCGGTGTAGTATCAGATCCCAAAGATAGTAAGTTTTTTCTTTCTTATCAAGAAAAAAGTCTTTTTCAAAGATTCTATAGAAATTGATATATCATATAGGAAAGTATATGATATATGAAATCGAGATAGTTACCTTTCAGAAAATTAGAATAAGAATGTTAATGTCGATGTTTTATTCATTTTTCTGAAAGTAGGAGAAAAGATAAAACTAGAAAAAAAAGATGAAATTCTTTGAAATTCTTTATTAGTCAAAATTCAAGTTTAAAACTTATGTAATTAACTTCTTTTTTTTTTTTCTTTTGGTTAACTCCAAAACAAAATAATGGAACACCAAAAGAATTTACTGTTGAGCCGTATGAGCCAGGAAACTCTCAAGTACGGTTCTAAGGGAAGGAATTTACTCACCTATTCCGACCGAGGAGAACAGGCCATTCGACAGGGAGACTCTGAAATTGCGGAGTCTTGGTTTAATCAAGCCGCTGAATATTGGAAACAAGCTATAGCCCTTACCCCTGGTAATTATATTGAAGCACAGAATTGGTTGAAAATCACAGGACGTTTTGAATAAGAACACTCTGTTTTTTGTTTTTTTTTCTATTTTCTTATTTCATTATATATATATATATATTTCATTTATATTCTCTATAGAATATAAATAATATATATATATATATTTCATTTGTTATAATTTATTGTTTGTTGCTCCCATCAGTCAAATAAAACAAATCATTTCTATAGGAACAACCAATTACAGAATTTCAGTATCTCCCCCTTAACTTAAAATTGTTCTATTTCGTCTGGTATTTCGTAGAGATAAATGATACGTGGATATAGTAGAGAATTTTCTTTTTTTTCTACTATTCAAACCAATATTCAATTCAATCAAACTAATAAAAGAGACCCTCGAAAAACTAAATATAAATACCAGTGTGTTCCCTAATAATGCTAATGACTGCTCACTCTATTTGAAATAGAGTACATAATAATACCTTCTCTATAAAGAGAAAGAGTGAAATTAGTTCTATCTAGGAGAACTTATGAGTGAAATCTGAATACATTAGGCTGCACAAAAAATTATTAAACTTCCATTCAAAGTCCAGAAAAGGTCTTAAAAGATTAAAAAAGGTCCGTTGAGCGCCTCACTGCTATGTCATAATAGATCCGAACACTTGCCACGGATTGACTTCGAGATCATAATTGTTCTAGTGAATAACTAAAGAAAATGGATTATATGAAAGAAAATATAGAATGGATAGATGGGAAATAGAAGAGAACGAAACTCAATATAAACATCTTTCATAAGTTCACTAATTCTGTTTTATGTTGGCGAGTTTCTTTATATGTGTTGTCTGGAAAGAGGAGGACTCAATGATTATTCGTTCACCGGAACCAGAAGTTAAAATTTTGGTAGATAGGGATCCCATAAAAACTTCTTTCGAGGAATGGGCAAAACCCGGTCATTTCTCAAGAACAATAGCTAAGGGACCTGATACTACTACTTGGATCTGGAACCTACATGCTGATGCTCATGATTTCGATAGCCATACTAGTGATTTGGAGGAGATTTCCCGAAAAGTTTTTAGTGCCCATTTCGGCCAACTCTCCATCATCTTTCTTTGGCTGAGTGGCATGTATTTCCATGGTGCTCGTTTTTCCAATTATGAGGCATGGTTAAGCGATCCTACTCACATTGGTCCTAGTGCCCAGGTGGTTTGGCCAATAGTGGGCCAAGAAATATTGAATGGTGATGTAGGGGGGGGGTTCCGAGGAATACAAATAACCTCCGGTTTTTTTCAGATTTGGCGAGCATCTGGAATAACTAGTGAATTACAACTCTATTGTACCGCAATTGGTGCATTGGTCTTTGCAGCCTTAATGCTTTTTGCTGGTTGGTTTCATTATCACAAAGCTGCTCCAAAATTGGCTTGGTTCCAAGATGTAGAATCTATGTTGAATCACCATTTGACAGGACTCCTAGGACTTGGGTCTCTTTCTTGGGCAGGGCATCAAATACATGTATCTTTACCAATTAACCAATTTCTAAACGCTGCAGTAGATCCCAAAGAGATTCCAC
>NW_020874290.1:1442264-1454764 GCF_003935025.1 Abrus precatorius | reverse complement strand
TTTTAACAATGAATGAGAATGAAAGAAATGAAGTTTTAACCCCTCGTCCTTTCCACCAAACTAATCATTCCCGAAAAGTATCTTATCTTTCTTTTCCTTTCTTTCGCATTACTTATCTTTTTTTCTATTTTTTTTTTAATTCACGATTGGAATAAAAAATTTCGAAATCTAAATGATAAATCCAAAAATTCTATGGAATTCTGAAAGATGGAAAAATCCTTTTTTTTGATCGAATCATATCATTTCATTATATTGACAATTTCAAAAAACTGTTCATACTATGAACGTAGTATAATGACGGTCGGGCAAGTATGCCCCCATCGTCTAGTGGTTCAGGACATCTCTCTTTCAAGGAGGCAGCGGGGATTCGACTTCCCCTGGGGGTAGGGTACTACGAAAGGCAGTTAATCATGGATTATCAATAAAGATTGAAATGGATTCTTCCTGTTCCTGGGTCGATGCCCGAGCGGTTAATGGGGACGGACTGTAAATTCGTTGGCAATATGTCTACGCTGGTTCAAATCCAGCTCGGCCCAAGAATTTGCCGATCCACCATGAAATGGCATAACACCCATTTGTTGTTCTCCAGAAATGACTGATCTGCTCTGATACGGAAGAATCAAAATAGGAAACATCTCTAGCGATATTGTTTTTTTCCGTATTACATATTTTTTCTACAAATTCGGATGTTGCTAGTAATCCTGATTCATATCAGGGTTTGTAAGTAGAAAGTCTTAGGAAAAGATTAAAAAAAAAAGACTCTTTTCTCTTTTCATTGATTCATTTTTCAATTGACTTGGCAATAACGAACGGATTACGAGTAATCCGTGTCAATCTCACTAAAGTGCATATCTATATGGATATCAATATATACTATAGTCCGCCTCTTTCAGTTACAGCACAATGGTTCGAATCTAAAATAGAAAAAAGGTTTGAATGAAACCGTAAGAATCTGTATGCTGTACGCTTTTTTCCCTGGGATTGTAGTTCAATTGGTCAGAGCACCGCCCTGTCAAGGCGGAAGCTGCGGGTTCGAGCCCCGTCAGTCCCGATGGATACAAATCCAATAAAAAAGACATCCATTCATCTTGTGTGTGAAAGGGAATAAAAATAACAAACAAAATCTCATTCCTAATAGGGATCCCTCTTGTTTTTTTCTTTTTTCGTCAGAACCTTTACCTTACATTAAACTAAAAAAGAAAGAATAAAAAAGGAAAAGGAATTTTGGATTGCATCAGAAATCTAAATTTTAAATTTGGTATGGATAAAAGATTTTCCTATGTTATACTATTTAATTCTCGACGATGAATCGATTTGATAATTCAGATATTGTTATTCATGATATTGATACGATTTGACATCATTAAAATTTTATACCATTGAATTTACCGACGAAAGATTTATCATCTCTATGGGATTAAATCCCGAATTTTTTATTGGAAATTGAAGAGAAATAAAACATAGAGATTATGGAAGTAAATATTCTCGCATTTATTGCTACTGCATTGTTCATTCTAGTTCCTACTGCCTTTTTACTTATAATTTACGTAAAAACGGTAAGTCAAAGTGAATAATTTCACTTAAACATGACTTTCTTAATTCTTGTCTATGCAATCATTGATTGAAAAAAAATGAAAAAAAAAAAGATTTCAATTTGGAGTCTTAGTCTTAAATGAAATGATCGGACTACAATCAGCAGAATTCTATGAAATCCAGATAGTCTAGTAGAAAGAAATCAAATCTATTTCTTTCTACTAGACTATTATTGTAATATATTCAAGTTTTACTCTCTAAAAAAAAATAGGGTTTAATATAAATCAATCTCCAATATGTATCTTCATATATATAATTTCAATTACATATATGTAAATATATGTAATATACATAACATAGCGTCCCAATTTTTTTTCTTTGTTTCATCTATTTGATTTGTATTGATTCCAATCAATCTGAAATAATTAAAAAGCAACTCTTATTCTTCCGATTACTATTTGTGGATTTCAGATTCTTTTTACAATCCCGGTATCATATTAAAAAAAAGTAGGAATGGGGGTTACACGGTTCCTCATTTTCCATATATAATCTTGGTAAGAGTCGGTTCATCGAAATGGAAATCCTAGGAAAAATTCGGAATAGGAGACAATTTCCTATTATTTTGTATTCCTTTTTTTTTTCAATTATTTTCAAAACACGAATATGGAATTATTCAAATATTTGTTTGATTGAAAGAGTATTTTGGATTTCTATATTATCCATAGAATACATTACACTACTAGACTACAATAGAACTTCGAAATACAGATATATTTTATATTTGAATTCAATTAATTAGTATGAATTAAATACTATAATTCATATAGTTCCAAAATTGAATTCATATAGTTCCAAAATTTCAAAACCCAGCTATAAAATAAAATGGATACTTTGATCCCTTAACTCAATTATTAGTATACTTATAGTCCACTTCTTCCCCATACTACGAGGGAAAGGGAAAATGAAAAAACTACCATTAAAGCAGCCCATGCAAGACTTACTATATCCATGTAAATTTTGTCTCCTATCTCTATAAAAAGGAATCATTTTTTTATTGTTCACAAATATTTCTCTTGTATTTATTTTTCTTTTGTATTATTAACTAATAATATTATAATAAGAATACTATTCTAATATAGAATAAGAATACTATAATAATAGTGAAATTGCTGGTACAAAGTCAAAAAAGGATTCTGGGCTAACACCATTGACGAAAAATTCTATTAAAACATCTAACAAATTCTTATATGATTTTTAGTAAAATCGGAAAACATTAAGTATAAACAAAATATCCAGAAACATCCTTGGAAGTTTTAAGAGAATGAATGTTATTAACAGGTAGGAATAATAAGACCTGGATTTTATCCCCCCTATTTCATTAAGTAATTTCATTAAGTAAAAAAAAAAATAGAAAAAAGACAGATTACTTTGCATACTCATACTCTTATTTCCATTCGATCTAATCCTTAGCGTCTCCTGATTCGTTCTCTAAAATAATCGGAGGATAGCCTGCCTATTTAATTCTTTGACTAGAGGTTACCGAAAAGAAAGATTTTCTATTTGATTCTATTTCCATTCGAATCAAATAGAATCAAAAAAAATTTGAAATTTTAATAAATATATATTAAATATTAATATATATATTTATTAAAATAGAACTATTTAAATCAACAAAAAACTATTTATATTTATATATATACTTATATATATATATAAATTAAATAAATAAAATATATAAATTAAATAAAAAAAAAGCCAATTAGCTATTCAATCTAACTAATCTAACTAATATTGAATAAATGCGGAAGCACTCATATACTTTACATCAGTCTGTATGCAAGGTTTTTCTTCCGCCCCTTCTCCAACTAAAAATGGAATTAGATTCCCTGTCCGACCTATCCTTATCCAATCTAATTCAAGACCCAGTCAGTAGACGGACACTACAATAGTAGTGGATTGAAACGACTATTATTTCAACATTTATCGATTCCTTTTCACTACTGGAATCTTTCCTTCAATCCGAGACGAAAAGATTTACAGCATTTTTTGGAACAAACCTTAGAATTTAGAATAAAACAAGTTTCAAGAGTCCTTTTCCTCCGCTTGCTTCTGCTGGAAAAAAAAATTTCTATCAAAAAAACGTAATACACTATTTCAAATCTCTTGTCGATCAGGCGACACCCGGATTTGAACTGGGGAAAAAGGATTTGCAGTCCCCCGCCTTACCACTCGGCCATGCCGCCAAAACTAAAATCGAAAAAACTAATATATATATATATATGAATATATGAGAATTCCCACTTTCCCCAAAAAAGGAGGATTCTATACTTCTTTTTTTTATGCTTGTATTTTAAATTTGGTTTTCTTTGATCCCATTCTTAAAAAAAAAAGAAAAAAATCTCGGGACAAATCGCAACCGTTAACTATAAATTTCTGAACGATTCTTGAAAATTTGGATCTAAGATGTTTTTTTTTCTTAATGAGATAAGAAAATCGAAATTGATACATAACCAATCAATCTTTTTTGAAAAAAAAACTTTCCCTATTTCAATTATAACAGCAACTGTCAATATATGTAAACCCTAGAACATAAATTTTCATTGTTACACAAATATTATCTAATTGGATATCTTATCCATATATAATATATATACTATAGGGAATTTTCAAGAAATTCTCGTGCTTCCCCCTTTTTATAGATTGAATAGAAAATAAAAAATGAACATGACATGTCATGTGCTTTCCCGAACGTGCAATAAAGTAATAAAGATATCTATCTATCTATAGATAGATAGATAGAGTTGGAGTTAGATCTACGTATGTTTAATAAATACAAGCCTTATTACACACTCTAATCGTATTCTCCTATTCTAAAAAAAATAGGTAAAAATTTCTCTCTTTTCTGCGAATTCAAATTCTTTTTTAAACAATTAAAAAGGTTAAGTGCTAAAAAAATCAATTCTATATTGTTTCTGATTATTCGATTAGATCTTTATCTCAGCGAGCAGAGCAAATCCCGAATTGATTTTTTTCGGGTATCAAATCAAATTGGAATATGTAATATCAGAATAATGGTATAAATGGAATCTATTTTTTTTTTTTTTGATATGCCTTAAAAAACCCGAAAATGAAAGTGGAATTATTCAATTCGTTTCCATTTTTCTATTTATATTCGAATTTCGATTCTATCTGTTTGTTTTGTTGCAAATTCATAGTTGAGTATAAAATCATATTTTATTTATTCTTCTTTTCATAATAGGTATTTCATACACAGGGTTAGGTAAAATTTCATGTAATTCAGTAAAAAGAAAAAGAACAGAAATTCCATTTTTGCTAAATCTATTCATGTGATTTGAGAAAGAATGACAGCAAATCGTGGGATATTTTTCTATAAAATTCACGGGGAAATTGAAAATGCTTGAGGTTGGAAATGAGGGACTGTCTGCACTACCCGGGTTGAATCAGATACAATTTGAAGGATTTTGTAGGTTCATTGATCGGGGGTTAACAGAAGGACTTTTTAAGTTTCCAAAAATTGAGGATACAGATCAAGAAATGGAATTTCAATTATTTGTGGAAAAATATCAATTGTTAGAACCCTTGATAAACGAAAAAGATGCCGTATATGAATCGCTTACATATTCCTCTGAATTATATGTATCCGCAGGATTAATTTGGAAAAGCAGTAGGGACATACAAGAACAAACTATTTTTATTGGAAACATTCCTCTAATGAATTCCCTGGGAACTTTTATAGTAAATGGAATATACAGAATTGTAATCAATCAAATATTGCAAAGCCCTGGTATCTATTACCGATCAGAATTGGATCATAACGGAATTTCGGTCTATACTGGCACCATAATATCAGATTGGGGGGGGAGATTAGAATTAGAGATTGATAGAAAAGCAAGGATATGGGCTCGTGTGAGTAGAAAACAGAAAATATCTATTCTAGTTCTATCATCAGCTATGGGTTCGAATTTAAACGAAATTCTAGGGAATGTTTGTTATCCTGAAATTTTCGTGTCTTTCTTGAATGATAAGGAGAAAAAAAAAATCGGGTCAAAAGAAAATGCCATTTTGGAGTTTTATCGACAATTTGCTTGTGTAGGTGGAGATCCAGTATTTTCTGAATCTTTATGTAAAGAATTACAAAAAAAATTTTTTCAACAAAGATGTGAATTAGGAAGGATTGGTCGACGAAATATGAACCAAAAGCTGAATCTTGATATACCTCAGAACAATACATTTTTGTTACCGCGAGATATATTGACAGCTACGGATCATTTGATTGGAATGAAATTTGGAATGGGTACACTTGACGATATAAATCATTTGAAAAATAAACGTATTCGTTCTGTAGCAGATCTATTACAAGATCAATTTGGATTGGCCCTGGTTCGTTTAGAAAATATGGTTAGAGGAACTATATGTGGAGCAATTAGACATAAATTGATACCGACTCCTCAGAATTTGGTGACTTCAACTCCATTAACAACTACTTATGAATCCTTTTTTGGATTACATCCATTATCTCAAGTTTTAGATCAAACCAATCCATTGACCCAAATAGTTCATGGGAGAAAATTGAGTTATTTGGGCCCTGGAGGATTGACAGGGCGAACTGCTAGTTTTCGGATACGAGATATCCATCCTAGTCACTATGGACGTATTTGTCCAATTGACACATCTGAAGGAATCAATGTTGGACTTATTGGATCCCTCGCAATTCATGCGAGGATTGGTAGTTGGGGGTCTATAGAAAGTCCATTTTATGAAATCTCTGAGAGATCCAAAAGAATACGCATGTTTTATTTATCACCAAATAGAGATGAATACTATATGGTAACAACAGGAAATTCTTTGGCACTAAATCGAGATATTCAGGAAGAACAGATTGTTCCAGCTCGATACCGTCAAGAATTTCTTACTATTGCATGGGAACAGGTTCATCTTCGAGGTATTTTTCCCTTCCAATATTTTTCTATTGGAGCTTCCCTCATTCCTTTTATCGAGCATAATGATGCGAATCGAGCTTTAATGAGTTCTAATATGCAACGTCAAGCAGTTCCGCTTTCTCGGTCCGAAAAATGCATTGTTGGAACTGGATTGGAACGCCAAGTTGCTTTAGATTCTGGGGTTTCCGCTATAGCCGAATACGAGGGAAACGTCATTTATCCCGATACTGACAAGATCATTTTTGTTGGAAATGGGGTTACTCTAAGCATTCCATTAACTATATATCAACGTTCCAACAAAAATACTTGCATGCATCAAAAACCCCAGGTTCAGCAAGGTAAATACATAAAAAGGGGACAAATTTTAGCGGATGGTGCCTCTACAGTTGGTGGCGAACTCGCTTTGGGAAAAAACGTATTTGTAGCTTATATGCCATGGGAAGGTTACAATTCTGAGGATGCTGTACTCATTAGTGAGCGTTTGGTCTATGAAGATATTTTTACTTCTTTTCACATACGGAAATATGAAATTCAGACTCATATGACAAGCCAGGGTTCTGAAAGAATCACTAATCAAATTCCGCACCTAGAAGCCCATTTACTCCGAAATTTAGACAAAAATGGAATTGTGATCCTGGGATCTTGGGTCGAAACGGGCGATATTTTAGTGGGTAAATTAACGCCTCAAATGGCGAAAGAATCCTCGTATTCCCCGGAAGATAGATTATTACGAGCTATACTTGGCATTCAGGTATCCACCTCAAAGGAAACTTGTCTAAAACTACCTATAGGCGGTAGGGGTCGAGTTATTGATGTGAGATGGATCCAAAAAAAAGGGGGTTCCAGTTATAATCCAGAAATGATTGGTATATATATATTACAGAAACGTGAAATTAAAGTAGGCGATAAAGTGGCCGGGAGACATGGAAATAAGGGTATCGTTTCAAAGATTTTGTCTAGACAGGATATGCCTTATTTGCAAGACGGAAGATCCGTTGATATGGTCTTCAATCCATTAGGGGTACCTTCACGAATGAATGTAGGACAGATATTTGAATCCTCACTCGGGTTAGCGGGAAGTATGCTAGATAGACATTATCGAATAGCACCTTTTGATGAAAGATATGAACAAGAGGCTTCGAGAAAACTAGTGTTTTCTGAATTATATGAAGCCAGTAAACAAACATCGAATCCATGGATATTTGAACCCGAGGATCCGGGAAAAAGCAGAATATTTGATGGAAGAACAGGGAATTCTTTTAAAAAGCCTGTTCTAATGGGAAAGCCTTATATCTTGAAATTAATTCATCAAGTTGATGATAAAATACATGGACGTTCCAGTGGACATTATGCACTTGTTACGCAACAACCCCTTAGAGGAAGGGCCAAACGGGGAGGACAACGGGTAGGCGAAATGGAAGTTTGGGCCCTGGAGGGATTTGGTGTTGCTCATATGTTACAAGAGATGCTTACTTATAAATCGGATCATATTAAAGCTCGCCAAGAAGTACTCGGTACTACGATCATTGGAGGAACAATACCTAAACCTACGGATGCTCCAGAATCTTTTCGATTGCTCGTTCGAGAACTACGATCTTTGGTTATGGAACTGAATCATTTCCTTGTATCTGAGAAGAACTTCCGGATTTATAGGAAGGAAGCTTAATTGAACTGAATCAGAATTTTTATTCTATGATTGATCAGTATAAACATCAACAACTCCGAATTGGATCAGTTTCTCCTCAACAAATAAGTGCTTGGGCAAAAAAAATCCTACCTAATGGAGAGATAGTTGGGGAGGTAAAAAAACCCTATACTTTTCATTACAAAACCAATAAGCCTGAAAAAGATGGATTATTTTGTGAAAGAATTTTTGGGCCTATAAAAAGTGGGATTTGTGCTTGTGGAAATTATCGAGTAATCAGAGATAAAAAGGACGATCCCAAATTTTGTGAACAATGCGGAGTAGAATTTATTGATTCTCGGATACGTAGATATCAAATGGGCTATATAAAACTGGCATGCCTAGTAACTCATGTGTGGTATTTGAAACGGCTTCCTAGTTATATCGCGAATCTTTTAGATAAACCTCTTAAAGAATTAGAGGGTCTAGTATACTGCGATGTGTGATTTGATCAAAATTCCTATTGTACAGATTCCGAATGAGAAACTGTCATTCCATTCAATTGAATTGGGATGCCCTAAATCTGACATGTCTCTTGAAATGAGTAATATGAAGCTCAGAATTATGGATGTATTGAATACTCCCAAATAAAAGGGAATTGGTCTATGGTCGATTCAGTAACAAATAAATATGAATTTCTAGCTGCACGTATCTCGTGAAAGAAAAAGAAATACTTTTTTTGTGGAATTCACTATTCCATCTTTTTTAGAAAGAACTGAAATTATGTTCTAATAAGCAAATATATCATGGTTGCAGAAGCCTATCTATCGCATATAGGCTTAAGGACATCATAGCATAACCGTCGAGGTGACGTCTGGACCTAAAAGATCAAATGGAATGATACATAGACAAGGAAATCCCTTATGAATTCCAGGATACTCCCTTTAATGAATGATTCCATTTTAGGGGATTCCCCATTCGAAGGGGGATAGACTACTCAAGAATTTTACATTTCATTTCTTTTCTGTCGTAATTGAGAATTGGATAAATAATTCAGAAAATATAAAAAAAGAAAAAGAATGCATCAATGAAATGTTGATTAGTCTTTATTGAGAACTTGAGTAAAGAGTAAACCTTTTATTTTAGATTAGGGGTTTTATAGAATTTGAAAGTGGAAACCCTTTGCTTTATCTTTATTTGGTATAACTACTTGAGCCGGATGAGAGGAAACCTTCACGTCCGATTTTGAAAGGGGGAGATCCTATTGGATTGGATCCTATCCAAATTTTTCGTTTGCTAGGCCCGTAGTTAAAAAACCCACTTTCTTACGATTACGAGGTCCATTCGAATATGAAATACAATCCTGGAAACACAGCATACCTATTTTTTTTTCTACCCAAGGTTTCGATATATTTCGAAATCGAGAAATTTCAAGTGGAGCGGGTGCTATCCGAGAACAATTAGCCGATCTGGATTTGAGAATTCTTATTGATTCTTCGTTGATAGAATGGAAAGAATTAGGAGAAGAGGGATCCATGGACAATGAAAATGAATGGGAAGATCGAAAAGTTGGAAGAAGAAAGAATTTTTTGGTTCGACGCATAGAATTAGCTAAACATTTTATCCGAACAAATATAGAACCAGAATGGATGGTTTTATGTCTCTTACCAGTTCTTCCTCCCGAATTGAGACCCATTATTCAAATAGATGGGGGTAAGCTAATGAGCTCGGATATTAATGAACTCTATAGAAGAGTTATCTATCGGAATAATACTCTTATCGATCTATTAACAACAAGTAGATCTACACCAGGAGAATTAGTAATGTGTCAGGAAAAATTGGTACAAGAAGCCGTGGATACACTTCTTGATAATGGAATCCGCGGACAACCAATGAAGGACGGTCATAATAAGGTTTACAAATCATTTTCCGATATAATTGAGGGCAAAGAGGGAAGATTTCGCGAGACTCTGCTTGGCAAACGGGTTGATTATTCGGGACGTTCTGTCATTGTCGTAGGTCCATCACTTTCATTACATCGATGTGGATTACCTCGCGAAATAGCAATAGAACTTTTCCAGACATTTCTAATTCGTGGTCTAATTCGAAAACATTTTGCTTCGAACATAGGAATTGCTAAGAGTAAAATTCGGGAAAAAGAACCGATTGTATGGGAAATACTTCAAGAAGTTATGCGGGGGCATCCCGTATTGCTGAATAGAGCCCCTACTCTGCATAGATTAGGCATACAGGCATTCCAACCCATTTTAGTAGAAGGGCGTGCTATTTGTTTACATCCATTAGTTTGTAAGGGATTCAATGCAGACTTTGATGGGGATCAAATGGCTATTCATGTGCCTTTATCTTTGGAGGCTCAAGCAGAAGCTCGTTTACTTATGTTTTCTCATATGAACCTCTTATCTCCAGCTATTGGGGATCCCATTTCCGTACCAACTCAAGATATACTTATTGGGCTTTACGTATTAACGAGCGGGAATCGTCGAGGTATTTGTTCAAATAGGTATAATCCGTGTAATTGCAGAAATTCGAAAAATGAAAGAATTCGAGATAATAACTATAAGTATACGAAAAAAAAAGAACCTTTTTTTTGTAATTCCTATGATGCAATTGGAGCTTATCAACAGAAAAGAATAGATTTCGATAGTCCTTTGTGGTTCCGATGGCGATTAGATCAACGCATTATTTCGTCAAGAGAAGTTCCTATCGAAGTTCACTACGAATCTTTGGGTACCTATCATGAAATTTATGGGCATTATCTAGTAGTAAGAAGTACAAAAAAAGAAATTCGTTGTATATACATTCGAACCACTGTTGGTCATATTTCTTTTTATCGAGAAATTGAAGAAGCTATACAAGGTTTTTGCCGGACCTATTCATACAGTATATCTAATCATATAGATGGTTGATATGTAAGATAAGTAAATTTATGCTACCAGTGTGGAATTCAGGTCTCCGTGGTTCAACTAGGATCATAGTTTTAAAATTTCTACGCGAATCAAGATAAAGAAAAGGAAGTTTTCCAATCATTGACTCAAATCCATTGTCGAACCGAATCCCACTGAGTGGAATATGGAGGTACTTATGGCAGAACGAGCCAATCTAGTCTTTCACAATAAAGTGATAGGTGGAACTGCCATTAAACGACTTATTAGCAGATTAATAAACCACTTCGGAATGGCATATACATCACACATCCTGGATCAAGTAAAGACTCTGGGATTCCGTCAAGCTACGGCTACATCCATTTCATTAGGAATTGATGATCTTTTAACAATACCTTCTAAAGGATGGCTAGTTCAAGATGCTGAACAACAAATTTTTATTTTGGAAAAACATCATCATTATGGGAATGTACATGCGGTAGAAAAATTACGACAATCCATTGAGATATGGTATGCTACTAGTGAATATTTGAGACAAGAAATGAATCCTAATTTTAGGATGACCGACCCCTTGAATCCAGTCCATATAATGTCTTTTTCAGGAGCTAGAGGAAATGCATCTCAAGTACACCAATTAGTAGGTATGAGAGGATTAATGTCGGATCCACAAGGGCAAATGATTGATTTACCTATTCAAAGCAATTTACGCGAAGGACTGTCTTTAACAGAATATATCATTTCTTGCTACGGAGCCCGTAAAGGGGTTGTAGATACTGCTGTACGAACATCGGATGCTGGATATCTTACACGCAGACTTGTTGAAGTGGTTCAACACATTGTTGTACGTCGAACAGATTTGCGGGTACCATTCAAGGGATTTCGGTGAATATCCAGAATGGAATGATGCCGGAAATAATTTTGATACAAACATTAATTGGTCGTGTATTAGCAGACGATATATACAGAGGTTCACGATGCATTGCTTGTTAGAAATCAAGATATTGGAATTGGGACTTATAATCGATTCAAAACTTTCCAAACACAACCAATATCTATTCGAACCCCCCTTACCTGTAGGAATACATCTTGGATCTGCCGATTATGTTATGGCCAAAGTCCTACTCATGGCCACTTAGTGGAATTAGGAGAAGCTGTAGGTATTATTGCGGGTCAATCTATTGGAGAACCGGGTACTCAACTAACATTAAGAACTTTTCATACCGGTGGAGTATTCACAGGGGGTACTGCGGAACATGTGCGAGCGCCTTCTAATGGAAAAATTAAATTCAATGAGGATTTGGTTCATCCTACACGTACACGTCATGGGCATCCTGCTTTTCTATGTTCTATAAACTTGTATGTAACTATTGAAAGTGACGATATTATACATAATGTGATTATTCCACCAAAAAGTTTTTTATTAGTTCAAAATGATCAATATGTAAAATCGGAACAAGTGATTGCTGAGATTCGTGCGGG
>NW_020874290.1:1433686-1438686 GCF_003935025.1 Abrus precatorius | reverse complement strand
AGATATTATTACAGCGAAGGATGAACCAAAATCTAGAACTCTGATTCAAAATTATCTTGATTCAGCCCCCCGTGAGAAATTGCCAAATCATTTAACTCTTCACCCATTCCAATATAAAGGATTAATCAATCAAATAATAGATAATAAATGGGTTGGTGTGAAAATAAATGAATTGCTGGTTGTAGAATACTATTCTCGTCAGACTTAAACCTAACTAAAATAACAAGAGTTTTTTTTCTGCCATTCATGTATCATAGACATAGATATAGGAAGATTTTCATTTCTTGCTCACTTTTTCCACTATTTTCCGTATTACCGAAAAAATTAGGAATACAGAATCCATATCAAAAAGTTGAAATAATGGTATCCATTGTTATTTGAAACATTGCGATGAGTAATATTGATGAATTTGGTAAAGGTTCGGAAAGAGAGGGATTCGAACCCTCGGTAAACAAAAAGCCTACATAGCAGTTCCAATGCTACGCCTTGAACCACTCGGCCATCTCTCCCACAGAATGATGCCCAGAAACCTGGTGAATAGTGAATCATTGATATTCTATTTTGGTAGGCGCATAAAACTAATTCGAACTAGAAAAATAGAAAAGAAAATAAGAAAAACCTCTTACGAGGCCTTAAGATAAACAAATTTGATTAATGAGTCAATTTTTACGTTATTTCGTACTGTATTGTACAATTCCTTTGTTTGTGGGATTCTTTTGATTTCTCACGCGATAAATAAATTATGGAATGGATTTCTACCTATGCCTAGATCTCGGATAAATGAAAATTTTATTGATAAGACTTTTTCAATTGTAGCCAATATCTTATTACGAATAATTCCAACAACTTCAGGAGAAAAAAAGGCATTCTCTTATTACAGAGATGGTGCGATTTGATTATCTTTATTTCAATTTTTTTTCGGTAAAAATTGAAAAAAAAAACCTACGTTTGCTGAAGGTGAAATTTGTAAATAAAACGATTAGTTCCTTCTGTCGTGTATCCCCGATTAATGCAGCCTCATATGCTTCAATTTTAGGTTTATAGTATTAAGCGAAAGGTTATACCTATACTTATAGGGGTTAGGTCAACCCTACTCTACTAGTACCAATGGGCGGCATGGGGGAAGAAGCACTACGCTTAGGAATCAACAACACGAAAACTTTGTAAAAAAAAAATATCTTTCCTTGTCTTATCGGGATAGAGATTAACAAGAATGGTTGGGACAATAAACATCCATCTTGTTCGTATTTTGGATACCCGTATAACCATCGAAGATTGTTGAAGTGATTAATTCCGAGAAATTAAGCAACGGTGAGGACAAAGAAATTGTTGAAGTTACTGTTTTTTTATCCAGTACCAACATATTTGTTGTTAAGAAAAAATCTTTTACAGGAGGGTTGGCTAGAGATTTGTTGTAAAAAAAAACACTAGCTCTGCTCAGTTGATAATGAGAATAGAATAATTCAATCTTTTTTGATTATATGTATTTTTCTCATTATACACATAAGGGAGGAGCCGTATGAGATGAAAATCTCACGTACGGTTCTGGAACGGAGATTCTTTGAACCGAATGACGACCGTAACGGATGTCGGCTCAATCTGAAGGAAATTATGCGGAAGCTTTACAAAATTATTATGAGGCTATGCGACTAGAAATTGATCCCTATGATCGAAGTTATATACTTTATAACATAGGCCTTATCCACACAAGTAACGGAGAACATACGAAAGCTTTGGAATATTATTTTAGGGCACTCGAACGAAACCCCTTCTTACCCCAAGCTTTTAATAATATGGCCGTGATCTGTCATTACGTGCGATTATCTCCACTATAGAGAGAAAAAAGAAAGGAACGAGTAAATCCGCTAATACTAATCGAATAAATACTCGAAAAAATAGGCTTTCTACATATATATCGTACAAAACAACGATTTTTTTCAGCTGTAGCAAAGAGAGAAACCTCATAAAAGTCAAAATATGAAGAAATAGATATGCCTAGATACTTTTTTTCTATGGATAAAAGATCTAATTGATAGAGGAAGCACCGTAAGGATCAATTAACGAGGTTTTGAGCCGATACAATAAGAACTGCTTACTTATATCATGATAGAAAAGTTAGGAATCCACTTATGTAATAAAGTGGATCCCCTGAAGTTTTGAGCAGCGGTGTAGTATCAGATCCCAAAGATAGTAAGTTTTTTCTTTCTTATCAAGAAAAAAGTCTTTTTCAAAGATTCTATAGAAATTGATATATCATATAGGAAAGTATATGATATATGAAATCGAGATAGTTACCTTTCAGAAAATTAGAATAAGAATGTTAATGTCGATGTTTTATTCATTTTTCTGAAAGTAGGAGAAAAGATAAAACTAGAAAAAAAAGATGAAATTCTTTGAAATTCTTTATTAGTCAAAATTCAAGTTTAAAACTTATGTAATTAACTTCTTTTTTTTTTTTCTTTTGGTTAACTCCAAAACAAAATAATGGAACACCAAAAGAATTTACTGTTGAGCCGTATGAGCCAGGAAACTCTCAAGTACGGTTCTAAGGGAAGGAATTTACTCACCTATTCCGACCGAGGAGAACAGGCCATTCGACAGGGAGACTCTGAAATTGCGGAGTCTTGGTTTAATCAAGCCGCTGAATATTGGAAACAAGCTATAGCCCTTACCCCTGGTAATTATATTGAAGCACAGAATTGGTTGAAAATCACAGGACGTTTTGAATAAGAACACTCTGTTTTTTGTTTTTTTTTCTATTTTCTTATTTCATTATATATATATATATATTTCATTTATATTCTCTATAGAATATAAATAATATATATATATATATTTCATTTGTTATAATTTATTGTTTGTTGCTCCCATCAGTCAAATAAAACAAATCATTTCTATAGGAACAACCAATTACAGAATTTCAGTATCTCCCCCTTAACTTAAAATTGTTCTATTTCGTCTGGTATTTCGTAGAGATAAATGATACGTGGATATAGTAGAGAATTTTCTTTTTTTTCTACTATTCAAACCAATATTCAATTCAATCAAACTAATAAAAGAGACCCTCGAAAAACTAAATATAAATACCAGTGTGTTCCCTAATAATGCTAATGACTGCTCACTCTATTTGAAATAGAGTACATAATAATACCTTCTCTATAAAGAGAAAGAGTGAAATTAGTTCTATCTAGGAGAACTTATGAGTGAAATCTGAATACATTAGGCTGCACAAAAAATTATTAAACTTCCATTCAAAGTCCAGAAAAGGTCTTAAAAGATTAAAAAAGGTCCGTTGAGCGCCTCACTGCTATGTCATAATAGATCCGAACACTTGCCACGGATTGACTTCGAGATCATAATTGTTCTAGTGAATAACTAAAGAAAATGGATTATATGAAAGAAAATATAGAATGGATAGATGGGAAATAGAAGAGAACGAAACTCAATATAAACATCTTTCATAAGTTCACTAATTCTGTTTTATGTTGGCGAGTTTCTTTATATGTGTTGTCTGGAAAGAGGAGGACTCAATGATTATTCGTTCACCGGAACCAGAAGTTAAAATTTTGGTAGATAGGGATCCCATAAAAACTTCTTTCGAGGAATGGGCAAAACCCGGTCATTTCTCAAGAACAATAGCTAAGGGACCTGATACTACTACTTGGATCTGGAACCTACATGCTGATGCTCATGATTTCGATAGCCATACTAGTGATTTGGAGGAGATTTCCCGAAAAGTTTTTAGTGCCCATTTCGGCCAACTCTCCATCATCTTTCTTTGGCTGAGTGGCATGTATTTCCATGGTGCTCGTTTTTCCAATTATGAGGCATGGTTAAGCGATCCTACTCACATTGGTCCTAGTGCCCAGGTGGTTTGGCCAATAGTGGGCCAAGAAATATTGAATGGTGATGTAGGGGGGGGGTTCCGAGGAATACAAATAACCTCCGGTTTTTTTCAGATTTGGCGAGCATCTGGAATAACTAGTGAATTACAACTCTATTGTACCGCAATTGGTGCATTGGTCTTTGCAGCCTTAATGCTTTTTGCTGGTTGGTTTCATTATCACAAAGCTGCTCCAAAATTGGCTTGGTTCCAAGATGTAGAATCTATGTTGAATCACCATTTGACAGGACTCCTAGGACTTGGGTCTCTTTCTTGGGCAGGGCATCAAATACATGTATCTTTACCAATTAACCAATTTCTAAACGCTGCAGTAGATCCCAAAGAGATTCCACTTCCTCATGAATTTATCCTGAATCAGGATCTTTTGGCTCAACTTTATCCGAGTTTTGCCGAGGGAGCAACCCCATTTTTCACCTTGAATTGGTCAAAATACGCAGAATTTCTGACTTTTCGTGGAGGATTAGATCCAGTAACTGGAGGTCTATGGCTGACCGATATTATACACCATCATTTAGCTATTGCAATTCTTTTTTTGATAGCGGGTCACATGTATAGGACTAACTGGGGTATTGGTCATGGTATAAAAGATATTCTAGAGGCCCATAAAGGTCCATTTACAGGCCAGGGTCATAAAGGTCTTTATGAGATCCTAACAACATCATGGCATGCTCAATTATCTATTAACCTAGCTATGTTAGGCTCTTTGACCATTGTTGTAGCTCACCATATGTATTCTATGCCTCCTTATCCATACCTAGCTACTGACTATGGTACACAACTGTCATTGTTCACACATCACATGTGGATTGGTGGATTTCTGATAGTTGGTGCTGCTGCGCATGCAGCTATTTTTATGGTAAGAGACTATGATCCAACTATTCGATACAACGATCTATTAGATCGTGTCCTTAGACATCGCGATGCAATTATATCCCATCTTAACTGGGTGTGTATATTTTTAGGCTTTCACAGTTTTGGTTTGTATATTCATAATGATACCATGAGCGCTTTAGGGCGCCCTCAAGATATGTTTTCGGATACCGCTATACAATTACAACCCGTCTTTGCTCAATGGATACAAAATACCCACGTTTTA
>NW_020874290.1:1428686-1431186 GCF_003935025.1 Abrus precatorius | reverse complement strand
GTGGTACTTGTGATATTTCGGCTTGGGATGCTTTTTATTTGGCAGTTTTTTGGATGTTAAATACCATTGGATGGGTTACTTTTTATTGGCATTGGAAACACATTACACTATGGCAGGGTAATGTTTCACAGTTTAATGAATCTTCCACCTATTTGATGGGATGGTTAAGAGATTATCTATGGTTAAATTCTTCACAACTTATCAATGGATATAACCCTTTTGGTATGAATAGTTTATCAGTCTGGGCGTGGATGTTCTTATTTGGACATCTTGTTTGGGCTACTGGGTTTATGTTCTTAATCTCCTGGCGCGGATATTGGCAGGAATTGATTGAAACTTTAGCATGGGCTCATGAACGCACACCTTTGGCTAATTTGATTCGATGGAGAGATAAACCAGTGGCTCTTTCCATTGTGCAAGCAAGATTGGTTGGACTAGCCCACTTTTCTGTAGGTTATATATTTACTTATGCAGCTTTCTTAATTGCCTCTACATCGGGCAAATTTGGTTAATTTAATTGTTTATTATTTTTTCCGCAAAAATATCATTTCATTTCCTTCTAGGGAGAGGGGAAGCCGTATTCTTATATTTCTACATCTAGGATCCGACTTTTATCATCAATACTAATTGATACTAATAGGAAATGAACCATTATGGCAAGGAAAAGTTTGATTCAGAGGGAAAAGAAGAGGCAAAAATTGGAACAAAAATATCATTTGATTCGCCAATCCTTAAAAAAAGAAATAAGTAAAATTCCATCGTTAAGTGATAAATGGGAAATTCATGGAAAGTTAGAATCACTACCGCGTAATAGTGCACCTATACGTCTTCATCGACGTTGTTTTTCGACCGGAAGACCGAGAGCTAATTATCGAGACTTTGGGTTATCTGGACATATACTTCGTGAAATGGTTCATGTATGTTTGTTGCCCGGTGCAACAAGATCAAGTTGGTAAAGATGAAAAATTCTCTTCATTTTTTTATTCATTTTTATGATCAACGATCATAGGAGGGTCCCTTTACCATTCTGTATAAATGGTTTATTCTATTTGTACAGATATGGTAGAGGGACGCATTCAATCTTTGTTTTTGTCCATTAGTTATCAATTCCTCTATTTATCGCGGAGTAGAGCAACTTGGTAGCTCGCAAGGCTCATAACCTTGAGGTCACGGGTTCAAATCCCGTCTCCGCAACATTTTTTGACAAAAACTTGAGTTCAAGAAGAAAAAAGGGGGCACTATACTATTACAGTCAATTCTACACAATTTTATAAACTATGATTATAAAATATATAAATAAGCAGGGGCGGATAGCGGGAATCGAACCCGCGTCTTCTCCTTGGCAAAGAGAAATTTTACCATTCGACTATATCCGCATTTTTCTTTTTATTGCACTTGATATGTACTATATCGATTCTATTTGTACAGAGCTGGGTCTGATACTCTATTAGAGGTAGGGGTAATTCTAAATAAACTCGAAATATATGTATATATTCTATATTTTTTATATTAATCTATTAATACGTCTATAAATTAGTAGTATTTAAAATGGAAATAGTAATCTTATAGAATATATTTCTAAGATATTTAGAATACATTCTAATATCTAAGATATTTAGAATACATTCTAATATATTATAAGATATAATATTTTTCCAATAGAAGAAGTTTGACCCCTCCCTATAATGTAATGTTTTAGTTTTCTTTCTTTTTAGGGGCTTCTATATTCCATTTTTTTTAATGTGCCTCACAATCCGAAATAATTCCGGGGGAGGGGTCATTTCGTTTTTCAATTTAGAATAAATAGCTTCAAGAAATGAGAGAATTAAGAATACCCACTAGAAATACTAATCCAATCCATAATGATGTACCGGAGAATACAACATTTTTGTTACTCGCCCAACCATCAGGAGAAGCAAATACAACAGGTACACTAATCAATAAAATGAATGAAGTAGCAATTAATGCAAAAACAGCTAATTGGAAAGCAATAGTCATGTTTCTAATCCTCCAATTTACCAACAAAAGAATTATACCATTTGATCCCCCATCCCTTGATCCCTTTATCTACAAAAAAAATTGTAAAAAAAAAACACGGGAGGGTTTTATCACAAATCCATTGATTTTTTATAATTTATTATTACCCCTTTTAAGGCATGAATCGAGGGTAGTTTTTTTTTATTTCACAAAAAGACATGTTGGATTATGAATATATATATATAGACAGATAGAGAACTAGACCAATAGATTCACACCGGATATCTTTACCATAGATAGATAAAAAAAAGGATATCAATTCATATATATGGTCATGTTTTATTCAATGGAATAAAGTTAAAATAGAAATTAGCTTTTGGAGAGATGGCTGAGTGGTTGATAGCCCCGGTCTTGAAAACCGGTATAGTTTGAAACAAAGAACTATCGAGGGTTCGAATCCCTCTCTCTCCTTTTTCTCGGCGAATATATTTTTTGATTTTAGTGGTTTTGATTGACTCGGTTT
>NW_020874290.1:1411186-1426186 GCF_003935025.1 Abrus precatorius | reverse complement strand
ATCTTTGGTAAATTTACCAAGAGCTATAGTCATAGTGATCCTCCTATTCAACTACTTCAACCATTTCCAAACACCTCATAGCATTTTTAGGGATCGAACCCTCGAGGCTTTTATCATTTATTTATATATATATTATCATTTATATAGAATATAAATAGAAATGATTTTCTCGTAAACTGTCCCTTCTGTTCTAATTGGTTTCGAATATCAAAATGATTTTTTGGTCTATTGATACTTAGGCCAAATCCATGAACTCAATGTGGTTATTCTTTTCTATTCTTAAAAATCCCCTAAGCCATGAATCATGAATTGTCTTATGACTCAAAAATCCGATAGATTCATTTTAAAAAGAACTGTTCAAGAAACAAATGATCCACTTTCTCGCTTTTTCTACAAGCGGATCCCCAGACATACTTCTCTCCTTTCATCAAATAATCTTATTCTTGAATCTTGTTCGTGAAAAAAAAATTATATTCTTCTAGTTTCTATGTCTAGGAAACCACTACAGGATCATATATTTTATTACTTTCTATAATCCATTTTTTTTCTTTTGTTGTCTTCTTTGTTCTATTTTTCTCTCTTTCCGATTAAAAAAACTCCAAAGTCTATTTTTTTTTGCGGATCGAGGTAATAAATTCGAAAATTTTATCTATTTACTTTATTTCTTTTTATTCGTCTATCAGATTCTTAAATATTGTATTGAGTTTTATTAATAATAAGAAACTTTAAGTGAAAGTTTTTTTTTCTCACATACATTTCCATTTATTGCCGGAAAAATATCGTATGCATCGATATGAAAAGAAAATATTTGATACGTAAAGACATGATTTGATGGATTTTTTTTCTATTATTTCTATAAAATAGGATATATATTATAGAAATAATAGAAATGTAAATAGATCTTTTCTTGTGTTTGGAAAAAAAGATGTTTAAAATGAAAATGACTTGTTTGTTTGTTGTAACTTGGAATAAGCCCTTCCGCGTGAAGAAAGGGCATAGCAATTTATTCCCTATAGAACCCATAGGAATAAGAAGATTTAATCGGAAATATCGACAGATCCATCAAATTTGAATATCAGAATAGTAGATATAGTTATGATTCAATGGGTTAGGTCCACTTACTTTTTTGATAATCTTTCCTTTTTTTTTTGAAAAGAATAATGTTTCACTTTCTAACTAGAATTACTTTACTATATTCGAATTCATTAGAATAATAAGGATAACCTCTTAAAATTCTAATTAGAATTCATAATTCCATTTTATAATGAAATCCTACGATTCCGTAGTTTTTTTATTACAAATAGAAACTTATTACAAATATCAACAATATCCCTATTCTTCCTTAAACTATGAATATTATTGCTGGTGTTCTCTGAAAAAAAAAGTAAAAAGCCCCTTATCGGATTTGAACCGATGACTTACGCCTTACCATGGCGTTACTCTACCACTGAGTTAAAAGGGCTCCGTTTGATTTCATTACTAAATAAGAAACTAGTCAATATGACTAGTACATCCATTTGTTACTGCATATACTTATTATATAGATGGGATTAGAATATATGTACATAAGTATATATATTTGATTCGCATAACGACTCATCAAGGAACAAAAAATTGGATTTACTTAGTAAATAGAGTCAAGTTAAAAAAAAAATTCAATAACTTGTTGATCCCTATCCTTATTACTTATCTGATTTCCATATTGATTATCGTTTTTTTATTTACCGGCTTAATTTTAACAATGAATGAGAATGAAAGAAATGAAGTTTTAACCCCTCGTCCTTTCCACCAAACTAATCATTCCCGAAAAGTATCTTATCTTTCTTTTCCTTTCTTTCGCATTACTTATCTTTTTTTCTATTTTTTTTTTAATTCACGATTGGAATAAAAAATTTCGAAATCTAAATGATAAATCCAAAAATTCTATGGAATTCTGAAAGATGGAAAAATCCTTTTTTTTGATCGAATCATATCATTTCATTATATTGACAATTTCAAAAAACTGTTCATACTATGAACGTAGTATAATGACGGTCGGGCAAGTATGCCCCCATCGTCTAGTGGTTCAGGACATCTCTCTTTCAAGGAGGCAGCGGGGATTCGACTTCCCCTGGGGGTAGGGTACTACGAAAGGCAGTTAATCATGGATTATCAATAAAGATTGAAATGGATTCTTCCTGTTCCTGGGTCGATGCCCGAGCGGTTAATGGGGACGGACTGTAAATTCGTTGGCAATATGTCTACGCTGGTTCAAATCCAGCTCGGCCCAAGAATTTGCCGATC
Organism: Abrus precatorius; assembly: GCF_003935025.1. NCBI lineage: Eukaryota > Viridiplantae > Streptophyta > Magnoliopsida > Fabales > Fabaceae > Abrus > Abrus precatorius. Next base: position 1,423,903 of record NW_020874290.1, on the reverse strand, counting down.
CACCATGAAATGGCATAACACCCATTTGTTGTTCTCCAGAAATGACTGATCTGCTCTGATACGGAAGAATCAAAATAGGAAACATCTCTAGCGATATTGTTTTTTTCCGTATTACATATTTTTTCTACAAATTCGGATGTTGCTAGTAATCCTGATTCATATCAGGGTTTGTAAGTAGAAAGTCTTAGGAAAAGATTAAAAAAAAAAGACTCTTTTCTCTTTTCATTGATTCATTTTTCAATTGACTTGGCAATAACGAACGGATTACGAGTAATCCGTGTCAATCTCACTAAAGTGCATATCTATATGGATATCAATATATACTATAGTCCGCCTCTTTCAGTTACAGCACAATGGTTCGAATCTAAAATAGAAAAAAGGTTTGAATGAAACCGTAAGAATCTGTATGCTGTACGCTTTTTTCCCTGGGATTGTAGTTCAATTGGTCAGAGCACCGCCCTGTCAAGGCGGAAGCTGCGGGTTCGAGCCCCGTCAGTCCCGATGGATACAAATCCAATAAAAAAGACATCCATTCATCTTGTGTGTGAAAGGGAATAAAAATAACAAACAAAATCTCATTCCTAATAGGGATCCCTCTTGTTTTTTTCTTTTTTCGTCAGAACCTTTACCTTACATTAAACTAAAAAAGAAAGAATAAAAAAGGAAAAGGAATTTTGGATTGCATCAGAAATCTAAATTTTAAATTTGGTATGGATAAAAGATTTTCCTATGTTATACTATTTAATTCTCGACGATGAATCGATTTGATAATTCAGATATTGTTATTCATGATATTGATACGATTTGACATCATTAAAATTTTATACCATTGAATTTACCGACGAAAGATTTATCATCTCTATGGGATTAAATCCCGAATTTTTTATTGGAAATTGAAGAGAAATAAAACATAGAGATTATGGAAGTAAATATTCTCGCATTTATTGCTACTGCATTGTTCATTCTAGTTCCTACTGCCTTTTTACTTATAATTTACGTAAAAACGGTAAGTCAAAGTGAATAATTTCACTTAAACATGACTTTCTTAATTCTTGTCTATGCAATCATTGATTGAAAAAAAATGAAAAAAAAAAAGATTTCAATTTGGAGTCTTAGTCTTAAATGAAATGATCGGACTACAATCAGCAGAATTCTATGAAATCCAGATAGTCTAGTAGAAAGAAATCAAATCTATTTCTTTCTACTAGACTATTATTGTAATATATTCAAGTTTTACTCTCTAAAAAAAAATAGGGTTTAATATAAATCAATCTCCAATATGTATCTTCATATATATAATTTCAATTACATATATGTAAATATATGTAATATACATAACATAGCGTCCCAATTTTTTTTCTTTGTTTCATCTATTTGATTTGTATTGATTCCAATCAATCTGAAATAATTAAAAAGCAACTCTTATTCTTCCGATTACTATTTGTGGATTTCAGATTCTTTTTACAATCCCGGTATCATATTAAAAAAAAGTAGGAATGGGGGTTACACGGTTCCTCATTTTCCATATATAATCTTGGTAAGAGTCGGTTCATCGAAATGGAAATCCTAGGAAAAATTCGGAATAGGAGACAATTTCCTATTATTTTGTATTCCTTTTTTTTTTCAATTATTTTCAAAACACGAATATGGAATTATTCAAATATTTGTTTGATTGAAAGAGTATTTTGGATTTCTATATTATCCATAGAATACATTACACTACTAGACTACAATAGAACTTCGAAATACAGATATATTTTATATTTGAATTCAATTAATTAGTATGAATTAAATACTATAATTCATATAGTTCCAAAATTGAATTCATATAGTTCCAAAATTTCAAAACCCAGCTATAAAATAAAATGGATACTTTGATCCCTTAACTCAATTATTAGTATACTTATAGTCCACTTCTTCCCCATACTACGAGGGAAAGGGAAAATGAAAAAACTACCATTAAAGCAGCCCATGCAAGACTTACTATATCCATGTAAATTTTGTCTCCTATCTCTATAAAAAGGAATCATTTTTTTATTGTTCACAAATATTTCTCTTGTATTTATTTTTCTTTTGTATTATTAACTAATAATATTATAATAAGAATACTATTCTAATATAGAATAAGAATACTATAATAATAGTGAAATTGCTGGTACAAAGTCAAAAAAGGATTCTGGGCTAACACCATTGACGAAAAATTCTATTAAAACATCTAACAAATTCTTATATGATTTTTAGTAAAATCGGAAAACATTAAGTATAAACAAAATATCCAGAAACATCCTTGGAAGTTTTAAGAGAATGAATGTTATTAACAGGTAGGAATAATAAGACCTGGATTTTATCCCCCCTATTTCATTAAGTAATTTCATTAAGTAAAAAAAAAAATAGAAAAAAGACAGATTACTTTGCATACTCATACTCTTATTTCCATTCGATCTAATCCTTAGCGTCTCCTGATTCGTTCTCTAAAATAATCGGAGGATAGCCTGCCTATTTAATTCTTTGACTAGAGGTTACCGAAAAGAAAGATTTTCTATTTGATTCTATTTCCATTCGAATCAAATAGAATCAAAAAAAATTTGAAATTTTAATAAATATATATTAAATATTAATATATATATTTATTAAAATAGAACTATTTAAATCAACAAAAAACTATTTATATTTATATATATACTTATATATATATATAAATTAAATAAATAAAATATATAAATTAAATAAAAAAAAAGCCAATTAGCTATTCAATCTAACTAATCTAACTAATATTGAATAAATGCGGAAGCACTCATATACTTTACATCAGTCTGTATGCAAGGTTTTTCTTCCGCCCCTTCTCCAACTAAAAATGGAATTAGATTCCCTGTCCGACCTATCCTTATCCAATCTAATTCAAGACCCAGTCAGTAGACGGACACTACAATAGTAGTGGATTGAAACGACTATTATTTCAACATTTATCGATTCCTTTTCACTACTGGAATCTTTCCTTCAATCCGAGACGAAAAGATTTACAGCATTTTTTGGAACAAACCTTAGAATTTAGAATAAAACAAGTTTCAAGAGTCCTTTTCCTCCGCTTGCTTCTGCTGGAAAAAAAAATTTCTATCAAAAAAACGTAATACACTATTTCAAATCTCTTGTCGATCAGGCGACACCCGGATTTGAACTGGGGAAAAAGGATTTGCAGTCCCCCGCCTTACCACTCGGCCATGCCGCCAAAACTAAAATCGAAAAAACTAATATATATATATATATGAATATATGAGAATTCCCACTTTCCCCAAAAAAGGAGGATTCTATACTTCTTTTTTTTATGCTTGTATTTTAAATTTGGTTTTCTTTGATCCCATTCTTAAAAAAAAAAGAAAAAAATCTCGGGACAAATCGCAACCGTTAACTATAAATTTCTGAACGATTCTTGAAAATTTGGATCTAAGATGTTTTTTTTTCTTAATGAGATAAGAAAATCGAAATTGATACATAACCAATCAATCTTTTTTGAAAAAAAAACTTTCCCTATTTCAATTATAACAGCAACTGTCAATATATGTAAACCCTAGAACATAAATTTTCATTGTTACACAAATATTATCTAATTGGATATCTTATCCATATATAATATATATACTATAGGGAATTTTCAAGAAATTCTCGTGCTTCCCCCTTTTTATAGATTGAATAGAAAATAAAAAATGAACATGACATGTCATGTGCTTTCCCGAACGTGCAATAAAGTAATAAAGATATCTATCTATCTATAGATAGATAGATAGAGTTGGAGTTAGATCTACGTATGTTTAATAAATACAAGCCTTATTACACACTCTAATCGTATTCTCCTATTCTAAAAAAAATAGGTAAAAATTTCTCTCTTTTCTGCGAATTCAAATTCTTTTTTAAACAATTAAAAAGGTTAAGTGCTAAAAAAATCAATTCTATATTGTTTCTGATTATTCGATTAGATCTTTATCTCAGCGAGCAGAGCAAATCCCGAATTGATTTTTTTCGGGTATCAAATCAAATTGGAATATGTAATATCAGAATAATGGTATAAATGGAATCTATTTTTTTTTTTTTTGATATGCCTTAAAAAACCCGAAAATGAAAGTGGAATTATTCAATTCGTTTCCATTTTTCTATTTATATTCGAATTTCGATTCTATCTGTTTGTTTTGTTGCAAATTCATAGTTGAGTATAAAATCATATTTTATTTATTCTTCTTTTCATAATAGGTATTTCATACACAGGGTTAGGTAAAATTTCATGTAATTCAGTAAAAAGAAAAAGAACAGAAATTCCATTTTTGCTAAATCTATTCATGTGATTTGAGAAAGAATGACAGCAAATCGTGGGATATTTTTCTATAAAATTCACGGGGAAATTGAAAATGCTTGAGGTTGGAAATGAGGGACTGTCTGCACTACCCGGGTTGAATCAGATACAATTTGAAGGATTTTGTAGGTTCATTGATCGGGGGTTAACAGAAGGACTTTTTAAGTTTCCAAAAATTGAGGATACAGATCAAGAAATGGAATTTCAATTATTTGTGGAAAAATATCAATTGTTAGAACCCTTGATAAACGAAAAAGATGCCGTATATGAATCGCTTACATATTCCTCTGAATTATATGTATCCGCAGGATTAATTTGGAAAAGCAGTAGGGACATACAAGAACAAACTATTTTTATTGGAAACATTCCTCTAATGAATTCCCTGGGAACTTTTATAGTAAATGGAATATACAGAATTGTAATCAATCAAATATTGCAAAGCCCTGGTATCTATTACCGATCAGAATTGGATCATAACGGAATTTCGGTCTATACTGGCACCATAATATCAGATTGGGGGGGGAGATTAGAATTAGAGATTGATAGAAAAGCAAGGATATGGGCTCGTGTGAGTAGAAAACAGAAAATATCTATTCTAGTTCTATCATCAGCTATGGGTTCGAATTTAAACGAAATTCTAGGGAATGTTTGTTATCCTGAAATTTTCGTGTCTTTCTTGAATGATAAGGAGAAAAAAAAAATCGGGTCAAAAGAAAATGCCATTTTGGAGTTTTATCGACAATTTGCTTGTGTAGGTGGAGATCCAGTATTTTCTGAATCTTTATGTAAAGAATTACAAAAAAAATTTTTTCAACAAAGATGTGAATTAGGAAGGATTGGTCGACGAAATATGAACCAAAAGCTGAATCTTGATATACCTCAGAACAATACATTTTTGTTACCGCGAGATATATTGACAGCTACGGATCATTTGATTGGAATGAAATTTGGAATGGGTACACTTGACGATATAAATCATTTGAAAAATAAACGTATTCGTTCTGTAGCAGATCTATTACAAGATCAATTTGGATTGGCCCTGGTTCGTTTAGAAAATATGGTTAGAGGAACTATATGTGGAGCAATTAGACATAAATTGATACCGACTCCTCAGAATTTGGTGACTTCAACTCCATTAACAACTACTTATGAATCCTTTTTTGGATTACATCCATTATCTCAAGTTTTAGATCAAACCAATCCATTGACCCAAATAGTTCATGGGAGAAAATTGAGTTATTTGGGCCCTGGAGGATTGACAGGGCGAACTGCTAGTTTTCGGATACGAGATATCCATCCTAGTCACTATGGACGTATTTGTCCAATTGACACATCTGAAGGAATCAATGTTGGACTTATTGGATCCCTCGCAATTCATGCGAGGATTGGTAGTTGGGGGTCTATAGAAAGTCCATTTTATGAAATCTCTGAGAGATCCAAAAGAATACGCATGTTTTATTTATCACCAAATAGAGATGAATACTATATGGTAACAACAGGAAATTCTTTGGCACTAAATCGAGATATTCAGGAAGAACAGATTGTTCCAGCTCGATACCGTCAAGAATTTCTTACTATTGCATGGGAACAGGTTCATCTTCGAGGTATTTTTCCCTTCCAATATTTTTCTATTGGAGCTTCCCTCATTCCTTTTATCGAGCATAATGATGCGAATCGAGCTTTAATGAGTTCTAATATGCAACGTCAAGCAGTTCCGCTTTCTCGGTCCGAAAAATGCATTGTTGGAACTGGATTGGAACGCCAAGTTGCTTTAGATTCTGGGGTTTCCGCTATAGCCGAATACGAGGGAAACGTCATTTATCCCGATACTGACAAGATCATTTTTGTTGGAAATGGGGTTACTCTAAGCATTCCATTAACTATATATCAACGTTCCAACAAAAATACTTGCATGCATCAAAAACCCCAGGTTCAGCAAGGTAAATACATAAAAAGGGGACAAATTTTAGCGGATGGTGCCTCTACAGTTGGTGGCGAACTCGCTTTGGGAAAAAACGTATTTGTAGCTTATATGCCATGGGAAGGTTACAATTCTGAGGATGCTGTACTCATTAGTGAGCGTTTGGTCTATGAAGATATTTTTACTTCTTTTCACATACGGAAATATGAAATTCAGACTCATATGACAAGCCAGGGTTCTGAAAGAATCACTAATCAAATTCCGCACCTAGAAGCCCATTTACTCCGAAATTTAGACAAAAATGGAATTGTGATCCTGGGATCTTGGGTCGAAACGGGCGATATTTTAGTGGGTAAATTAACGCCTCAAATGGCGAAAGAATCCTCGTATTCCCCGGAAGATAGATTATTACGAGCTATACTTGGCATTCAGGTATCCACCTCAAAGGAAACTTGTCTAAAACTACCTATAGGCGGTAGGGGTCGAGTTATTGATGTGAGATGGATCCAAAAAAAAGGGGGTTCCAGTTATAATCCAGAAATGATTGGTATATATATATTACAGAAACGTGAAATTAAAGTAGGCGATAAAGTGGCCGGGAGACATGGAAATAAGGGTATCGTTTCAAAGATTTTGTCTAGACAGGATATGCCTTATTTGCAAGACGGAAGATCCGTTGATATGGTCTTCAATCCATTAGGGGTACCTTCACGAATGAATGTAGGACAGATATTTGAATCCTCACTCGGGTTAGCGGGAAGTATGCTAGATAGACATTATCGAATAGCACCTTTTGATGAAAGATATGAACAAGAGGCTTCGAGAAAACTAGTGTTTTCTGAATTATATGAAGCCAGTAAACAAACATCGAATCCATGGATATTTGAACCCGAGGATCCGGGAAAAAGCAGAATATTTGATGGAAGAACAGGGAATTCTTTTAAAAAGCCTGTTCTAATGGGAAAGCCTTATATCTTGAAATTAATTCATCAAGTTGATGATAAAATACATGGACGTTCCAGTGGACATTATGCACTTGTTACGCAACAACCCCTTAGAGGAAGGGCCAAACGGGGAGGACAACGGGTAGGCGAAATGGAAGTTTGGGCCCTGGAGGGATTTGGTGTTGCTCATATGTTACAAGAGATGCTTACTTATAAATCGGATCATATTAAAGCTCGCCAAGAAGTACTCGGTACTACGATCATTGGAGGAACAATACCTAAACCTACGGATGCTCCAGAATCTTTTCGATTGCTCGTTCGAGAACTACGATCTTTGGTTATGGAACTGAATCATTTCCTTGTATCTGAGAAGAACTTCCGGATTTATAGGAAGGAAGCTTAATTGAACTGAATCAGAATTTTTATTCTATGATTGATCAGTATAAACATCAACAACTCCGAATTGGATCAGTTTCTCCTCAACAAATAAGTGCTTGGGCAAAAAAAATCCTACCTAATGGAGAGATAGTTGGGGAGGTAAAAAAACCCTATACTTTTCATTACAAAACCAATAAGCCTGAAAAAGATGGATTATTTTGTGAAAGAATTTTTGGGCCTATAAAAAGTGGGATTTGTGCTTGTGGAAATTATCGAGTAATCAGAGATAAAAAGGACGATCCCAAATTTTGTGAACAATGCGGAGTAGAATTTATTGATTCTCGGATACGTAGATATCAAATGGGCTATATAAAACTGGCATGCCTAGTAACTCATGTGTGGTATTTGAAACGGCTTCCTAGTTATATCGCGAATCTTTTAGATAAACCTCTTAAAGAATTAGAGGGTCTAGTATACTGCGATGTGTGATTTGATCAAAATTCCTATTGTACAGATTCCGAATGAGAAACTGTCATTCCATTCAATTGAATTGGGATGCCCTAAATCTGACATGTCTCTTGAAATGAGTAATATGAAGCTCAGAATTATGGATGTATTGAATACTCCCAAATAAAAGGGAATTGGTCTATGGTCGATTCAGTAACAAATAAATATGAATTTCTAGCTGCACGTATCTCGTGAAAGAAAAAGAAATACTTTTTTTGTGGAATTCACTATTCCATCTTTTTTAGAAAGAACTGAAATTATGTTCTAATAAGCAAATATATCATGGTTGCAGAAGCCTATCTATCGCATATAGGCTTAAGGACATCATAGCATAACCGTCGAGGTGACGTCTGGACCTAAAAGATCAAATGGAATGATACATAGACAAGGAAATCCCTTATGAATTCCAGGATACTCCCTTTAATGAATGATTCCATTTTAGGGGATTCCCCATTCGAAGGGGGATAGACTACTCAAGAATTTTACATTTCATTTCTTTTCTGTCGTAATTGAGAATTGGATAAATAATTCAGAAAATATAAAAAAAGAAAAAGAATGCATCAATGAAATGTTGATTAGTCTTTATTGAGAACTTGAGTAAAGAGTAAACCTTTTATTTTAGATTAGGGGTTTTATAGAATTTGAAAGTGGAAACCCTTTGCTTTATCTTTATTTGGTATAACTACTTGAGCCGGATGAGAGGAAACCTTCACGTCCGATTTTGAAAGGGGGAGATCCTATTGGATTGGATCCTATCCAAATTTTTCGTTTGCTAGGCCCGTAGTTAAAAAACCCACTTTCTTACGATTACGAGGTCCATTCGAATATGAAATACAATCCTGGAAACACAGCATACCTATTTTTTTTTCTACCCAAGGTTTCGATATATTTCGAAATCGAGAAATTTCAAGTGGAGCGGGTGCTATCCGAGAACAATTAGCCGATCTGGATTTGAGAATTCTTATTGATTCTTCGTTGATAGAATGGAAAGAATTAGGAGAAGAGGGATCCATGGACAATGAAAATGAATGGGAAGATCGAAAAGTTGGAAGAAGAAAGAATTTTTTGGTTCGACGCATAGAATTAGCTAAACATTTTATCCGAACAAATATAGAACCAGAATGGATGGTTTTATGTCTCTTACCAGTTCTTCCTCCCGAATTGAGACCCATTATTCAAATAGATGGGGGTAAGCTAATGAGCTCGGATATTAATGAACTCTATAGAAGAGTTATCTATCGGAATAATACTCTTATCGATCTATTAACAACAAGTAGATCTACACCAGGAGAATTAGTAATGTGTCAGGAAAAATTGGTACAAGAAGCCGTGGATACACTTCTTGATAATGGAATCCGCGGACAACCAATGAAGGACGGTCATAATAAGGTTTACAAATCATTTTCCGATATAATTGAGGGCAAAGAGGGAAGATTTCGCGAGACTCTGCTTGGCAAACGGGTTGATTATTCGGGACGTTCTGTCATTGTCGTAGGTCCATCACTTTCATTACATCGATGTGGATTACCTCGCGAAATAGCAATAGAACTTTTCCAGACATTTCTAATTCGTGGTCTAATTCGAAAACATTTTGCTTCGAACATAGGAATTGCTAAGAGTAAAATTCGGGAAAAAGAACCGATTGTATGGGAAATACTTCAAGAAGTTATGCGGGGGCATCCCGTATTGCTGAATAGAGCCCCTACTCTGCATAGATTAGGCATACAGGCATTCCAACCCATTTTAGTAGAAGGGCGTGCTATTTGTTTACATCCATTAGTTTGTAAGGGATTCAATGCAGACTTTGATGGGGATCAAATGGCTATTCATGTGCCTTTATCTTTGGAGGCTCAAGCAGAAGCTCGTTTACTTATGTTTTCTCATATGAACCTCTTATCTCCAGCTATTGGGGATCCCATTTCCGTACCAACTCAAGATATACTTATTGGGCTTTACGTATTAACGAGCGGGAATCGTCGAGGTATTTGTTCAAATAGGTATAATCCGTGTAATTGCAGAAATTCGAAAAATGAAAGAATTCGAGATAATAACTATAAGTATACGAAAAAAAAAGAACCTTTTTTTTGTAATTCCTATGATGCAATTGGAGCTTATCAACAGAAAAGAATAGATTTCGATAGTCCTTTGTGGTTCCGATGGCGATTAGATCAACGCATTATTTCGTCAAGAGAAGTTCCTATCGAAGTTCACTACGAATCTTTGGGTACCTATCATGAAATTTATGGGCATTATCTAGTAGTAAGAAGTACAAAAAAAGAAATTCGTTGTATATACATTCGAACCACTGTTGGTCATATTTCTTTTTATCGAGAAATTGAAGAAGCTATACAAGGTTTTTGCCGGACCTATTCATACAGTATATCTAATCATATAGATGGTTGATATGTAAGATAAGTAAATTTATGCTACCAGTGTGGAATTCAGGTCTCCGTGGTTCAACTAGGATCATAGTTTTAAAATTTCTACGCGAATCAAGATAAAGAAAAGGAAGTTTTCCAATCATTGACTCAAATCCATTGTCGAACCGAATCCCACTGAGTGGAATATGGAGGTACTTATGGCAGAACGAGCCAATCTAGTCTTTCACAATAAAGTGATAGGTGGAACTGCCATTAAACGACTTATTAGCAGATTAATAAACCACTTCGGAATGGCATATACATCACACATCCTGGATCAAGTAAAGACTCTGGGATTCCGTCAAGCTACGGCTACATCCATTTCATTAGGAATTGATGATCTTTTAACAATACCTTCTAAAGGATGGCTAGTTCAAGATGCTGAACAACAAATTTTTATTTTGGAAAAACATCATCATTATGGGAATGTACATGCGGTAGAAAAATTACGACAATCCATTGAGATATGGTATGCTACTAGTGAATATTTGAGACAAGAAATGAATCCTAATTTTAGGATGACCGACCCCTTGAATCCAGTCCATATAATGTCTTTTTCAGGAGCTAGAGGAAATGCATCTCAAGTACACCAATTAGTAGGTATGAGAGGATTAATGTCGGATCCACAAGGGCAAATGATTGATTTACCTATTCAAAGCAATTTACGCGAAGGACTGTCTTTAACAGAATATATCATTTCTTGCTACGGAGCCCGTAAAGGGGTTGTAGATACTGCTGTACGAACATCGGATGCTGGATATCTTACACGCAGACTTGTTGAAGTGGTTCAACACATTGTTGTACGTCGAACAGATTGCGGTACCATTCAAGGGATTTCGGTGAATATCCAGAATGGAATGATGCCGGAAATAATTTTGATACAAACATTAATTGGTCGTGTATTAGCAGACGATATATACAGAGGTTCACGATGCATTGCTGTTAGAAATCAAGATATTGGAATTGGACTTATCAATCGATTCAAAACTTTTCAAACACAACCAATATCTATTCGAACCCCCTTTACCTGTAGGAATACATCTTGGATCTGCCGATTATGTTATGGCCAAAGTCCTACTCATGGCCACTTAGTGGAATTAGGAGAAGCTGTAGGTATTATTGCGGGTCAATCTATTGGAGAACCGGGTACTCAACTAACATTAAGAACTTTTCATACCGGTGGAGTATTCACAGGGGGTACTGCGGAACATGTGCGAGCGCCTTCTAATGGAAAAATTAAATTCAATGAGGATTTGGTTCATCCTACACGTACACGTCATGGGCATCCTGCTTTTCTATGTTCTATAAACTTGTATGTAACTATTGAAAGTGACGATATTATACATAATGTGATTATTCCACCAAAAAGTTTTTTATTAGTTCAAAATGATCAATATGTAAAATCGGAACAAGTGATTGCTGAGATTCGTGCGGGAACATACACTTTGAATTTGAAGGAAAAGGTTCGAAAACATGTTTATTCTGACTCAGAAGGAGAAATGCATTGGAGTACCGATGTATACCATGCATCAGAATTTAGATATAGTAATGTCCATATCTTACCAAAAACAAGTCATTTATGGATATTATCAGGAAAGTCGTACAGGGTCGGTTCAGTCTCTTTTTCACTCCGCAAGGATCAAGATCAAATGAACATTCATTCTCTTTCTACTGGAGAAAGAAATATTTGTAACCTTTTAGTAAGTAATGAACAAGTAAGACATAAATTCTTTAGTTTCAATCTTTCTGGTAAAAAAGAAGGAAGGATTCCTGATTATTCAATATTGAATCAAATCATATGTATGGATTATTGTCATTTTACACATCTTGCTATTTTCCATGACACTTCGGATTTATTAGCAAAGAGGCGAAGAAATAGATTCATCATTCCATTTCCATTCCAATCGATTCAAGAACGAGACAAAAAACTAATGTCCCTTCCGGTATCTCGATTGAAATACAATCAATGGTATTTTCGTAGAAATAGTATTCTTGCTTATTTCGATGATCCTCAATACGAACGCAGAGTTCAGGAATTACAAAATATAGACTATAGAATAAATTCCATTTTTAAAAAGAGGATTTTTTAATTGATATCAAGGAGTTAAAGAATTTAGCCAAAATACCAAATCAAGTAGATCGATTTTTTTTCATTCCCGAGGAAGTGCATATTTTACCCGAATCTTCTTCCATAATGATACGGAA
>NW_020874290.1:1380467-1407967 GCF_003935025.1 Abrus precatorius | reverse complement strand
TATTCTTTTCTATTCTTAAAAATCCCCTAAGCCATGAATCATGAATTGTCTTATGACTCAAAAATCCGATAGATTCATTTTAAAAAGAACTGTTCAAGAAACAAATGATCCACTTTCTCGCTTTTTCTACAAGCGGATCCCCAGACATACTTCTCTCCTTTCATCAAATAATCTTATTCTTGAATCTTGTTCGTGAAAAAAAAATTATATTCTTCTAGTTTCTATGTCTAGGAAACCACTACAGGATCATATATTTTATTACTTTCTATAATCCATTTTTTTTCTTTTGTTGTCTTCTTTGTTCTATTTTTCTCTCTTTCCGATTAAAAAAACTCCAAAGTCTATTTTTTTTTGCGGATCGAGGTAATAAATTCGAAAATTTTATCTATTTACTTTATTTCTTTTTATTCGTCTATCAGATTCTTAAATATTGTATTGAGTTTTATTAATAATAAGAAACTTTAAGTGAAAGTTTTTTTTTCTCACATACATTTCCATTTATTGCCGGAAAAATATCGTATGCATCGATATGAAAAGAAAATATTTGATACGTAAAGACATGATTTGATGGATTTTTTTTCTATTATTTCTATAAAATAGGATATATATTATAGAAATAATAGAAATGTAAATAGATCTTTTCTTGTGTTTGGAAAAAAAGATGTTTAAAATGAAAATGACTTGTTTGTTTGTTGTAACTTGGAATAAGCCCTTCCGCGTGAAGAAAGGGCATAGCAATTTATTCCCTATAGAACCCATAGGAATAAGAAGATTTAATCGGAAATATCGACAGATCCATCAAATTTGAATATCAGAATAGTAGATATAGTTATGATTCAATGGGTTAGGTCCACTTACTTTTTTGATAATCTTTCCTTTTTTTTTTGAAAAGAATAATGTTTCACTTTCTAACTAGAATTACTTTACTATATTCGAATTCATTAGAATAATAAGGATAACCTCTTAAAATTCTAATTAGAATTCATAATTCCATTTTATAATGAAATCCTACGATTCCGTAGTTTTTTTATTACAAATAGAAACTTATTACAAATATCAACAATATCCCTATTCTTCCTTAAACTATGAATATTATTGCTGGTGTTCTCTGAAAAAAAAAGTAAAAAGCCCCTTATCGGATTTGAACCGATGACTTACGCCTTACCATGGCGTTACTCTACCACTGAGTTAAAAGGGCTCCGTTTGATTTCATTACTAAATAAGAAACTAGTCAATATGACTAGTACATCCATTTGTTACTGCATATACTTATTATATAGATGGGATTAGAATATATGTACATAAGTATATATATTTGATTCGCATAACGACTCATCAAGGAACAAAAAATTGGATTTACTTAGTAAATAGAGTCAAGTTAAAAAAAAAATTCAATAACTTGTTGATCCCTATCCTTATTACTTATCTGATTTCCATATTGATTATCGTTTTTTTATTTACCGGCTTAATTTTAACAATGAATGAGAATGAAAGAAATGAAGTTTTAACCCCTCGTCCTTTCCACCAAACTAATCATTCCCGAAAAGTATCTTATCTTTCTTTTCCTTTCTTTCGCATTACTTATCTTTTTTTCTATTTTTTTTTTAATTCACGATTGGAATAAAAAATTTCGAAATCTAAATGATAAATCCAAAAATTCTATGGAATTCTGAAAGATGGAAAAATCCTTTTTTTTGATCGAATCATATCATTTCATTATATTGACAATTTCAAAAAACTGTTCATACTATGAACGTAGTATAATGACGGTCGGGCAAGTATGCCCCCATCGTCTAGTGGTTCAGGACATCTCTCTTTCAAGGAGGCAGCGGGGATTCGACTTCCCCTGGGGGTAGGGTACTACGAAAGGCAGTTAATCATGGATTATCAATAAAGATTGAAATGGATTCTTCCTGTTCCTGGGTCGATGCCCGAGCGGTTAATGGGGACGGACTGTAAATTCGTTGGCAATATGTCTACGCTGGTTCAAATCCAGCTCGGCCCAAGAATTTGCCGATCCACCATGAAATGGCATAACACCCATTTGTTGTTCTCCAGAAATGACTGATCTGCTCTGATACGGAAGAATCAAAATAGGAAACATCTCTAGCGATATTGTTTTTTTCCGTATTACATATTTTTTCTACAAATTCGGATGTTGCTAGTAATCCTGATTCATATCAGGGTTTGTAAGTAGAAAGTCTTAGGAAAAGATTAAAAAAAAAAGACTCTTTTCTCTTTTCATTGATTCATTTTTCAATTGACTTGGCAATAACGAACGGATTACGAGTAATCCGTGTCAATCTCACTAAAGTGCATATCTATATGGATATCAATATATACTATAGTCCGCCTCTTTCAGTTACAGCACAATGGTTCGAATCTAAAATAGAAAAAAGGTTTGAATGAAACCGTAAGAATCTGTATGCTGTACGCTTTTTTCCCTGGGATTGTAGTTCAATTGGTCAGAGCACCGCCCTGTCAAGGCGGAAGCTGCGGGTTCGAGCCCCGTCAGTCCCGATGGATACAAATCCAATAAAAAAGACATCCATTCATCTTGTGTGTGAAAGGGAATAAAAATAACAAACAAAATCTCATTCCTAATAGGGATCCCTCTTGTTTTTTTCTTTTTTCGTCAGAACCTTTACCTTACATTAAACTAAAAAAGAAAGAATAAAAAAGGAAAAGGAATTTTGGATTGCATCAGAAATCTAAATTTTAAATTTGGTATGGATAAAAGATTTTCCTATGTTATACTATTTAATTCTCGACGATGAATCGATTTGATAATTCAGATATTGTTATTCATGATATTGATACGATTTGACATCATTAAAATTTTATACCATTGAATTTACCGACGAAAGATTTATCATCTCTATGGGATTAAATCCCGAATTTTTTATTGGAAATTGAAGAGAAATAAAACATAGAGATTATGGAAGTAAATATTCTCGCATTTATTGCTACTGCATTGTTCATTCTAGTTCCTACTGCCTTTTTACTTATAATTTACGTAAAAACGGTAAGTCAAAGTGAATAATTTCACTTAAACATGACTTTCTTAATTCTTGTCTATGCAATCATTGATTGAAAAAAAATGAAAAAAAAAAAGATTTCAATTTGGAGTCTTAGTCTTAAATGAAATGATCGGACTACAATCAGCAGAATTCTATGAAATCCAGATAGTCTAGTAGAAAGAAATCAAATCTATTTCTTTCTACTAGACTATTATTGTAATATATTCAAGTTTTACTCTCTAAAAAAAAATAGGGTTTAATATAAATCAATCTCCAATATGTATCTTCATATATATAATTTCAATTACATATATGTAAATATATGTAATATACATAACATAGCGTCCCAATTTTTTTTCTTTGTTTCATCTATTTGATTTGTATTGATTCCAATCAATCTGAAATAATTAAAAAGCAACTCTTATTCTTCCGATTACTATTTGTGGATTTCAGATTCTTTTTACAATCCCGGTATCATATTAAAAAAAAGTAGGAATGGGGGTTACACGGTTCCTCATTTTCCATATATAATCTTGGTAAGAGTCGGTTCATCGAAATGGAAATCCTAGGAAAAATTCGGAATAGGAGACAATTTCCTATTATTTTGTATTCCTTTTTTTTTTCAATTATTTTCAAAACACGAATATGGAATTATTCAAATATTTGTTTGATTGAAAGAGTATTTTGGATTTCTATATTATCCATAGAATACATTACACTACTAGACTACAATAGAACTTCGAAATACAGATATATTTTATATTTGAATTCAATTAATTAGTATGAATTAAATACTATAATTCATATAGTTCCAAAATTGAATTCATATAGTTCCAAAATTTCAAAACCCAGCTATAAAATAAAATGGATACTTTGATCCCTTAACTCAATTATTAGTATACTTATAGTCCACTTCTTCCCCATACTACGAGGGAAAGGGAAAATGAAAAAACTACCATTAAAGCAGCCCATGCAAGACTTACTATATCCATGTAAATTTTGTCTCCTATCTCTATAAAAAGGAATCATTTTTTTATTGTTCACAAATATTTCTCTTGTATTTATTTTTCTTTTGTATTATTAACTAATAATATTATAATAAGAATACTATTCTAATATAGAATAAGAATACTATAATAATAGTGAAATTGCTGGTACAAAGTCAAAAAAGGATTCTGGGCTAACACCATTGACGAAAAATTCTATTAAAACATCTAACAAATTCTTATATGATTTTTAGTAAAATCGGAAAACATTAAGTATAAACAAAATATCCAGAAACATCCTTGGAAGTTTTAAGAGAATGAATGTTATTAACAGGTAGGAATAATAAGACCTGGATTTTATCCCCCCTATTTCATTAAGTAATTTCATTAAGTAAAAAAAAAAATAGAAAAAAGACAGATTACTTTGCATACTCATACTCTTATTTCCATTCGATCTAATCCTTAGCGTCTCCTGATTCGTTCTCTAAAATAATCGGAGGATAGCCTGCCTATTTAATTCTTTGACTAGAGGTTACCGAAAAGAAAGATTTTCTATTTGATTCTATTTCCATTCGAATCAAATAGAATCAAAAAAAATTTGAAATTTTAATAAATATATATTAAATATTAATATATATATTTATTAAAATAGAACTATTTAAATCAACAAAAAACTATTTATATTTATATATATACTTATATATATATATAAATTAAATAAATAAAATATATAAATTAAATAAAAAAAAAGCCAATTAGCTATTCAATCTAACTAATCTAACTAATATTGAATAAATGCGGAAGCACTCATATACTTTACATCAGTCTGTATGCAAGGTTTTTCTTCCGCCCCTTCTCCAACTAAAAATGGAATTAGATTCCCTGTCCGACCTATCCTTATCCAATCTAATTCAAGACCCAGTCAGTAGACGGACACTACAATAGTAGTGGATTGAAACGACTATTATTTCAACATTTATCGATTCCTTTTCACTACTGGAATCTTTCCTTCAATCCGAGACGAAAAGATTTACAGCATTTTTTGGAACAAACCTTAGAATTTAGAATAAAACAAGTTTCAAGAGTCCTTTTCCTCCGCTTGCTTCTGCTGGAAAAAAAAATTTCTATCAAAAAAACGTAATACACTATTTCAAATCTCTTGTCGATCAGGCGACACCCGGATTTGAACTGGGGAAAAAGGATTTGCAGTCCCCCGCCTTACCACTCGGCCATGCCGCCAAAACTAAAATCGAAAAAACTAATATATATATATATATGAATATATGAGAATTCCCACTTTCCCCAAAAAAGGAGGATTCTATACTTCTTTTTTTTATGCTTGTATTTTAAATTTGGTTTTCTTTGATCCCATTCTTAAAAAAAAAAGAAAAAAATCTCGGGACAAATCGCAACCGTTAACTATAAATTTCTGAACGATTCTTGAAAATTTGGATCTAAGATGTTTTTTTTTCTTAATGAGATAAGAAAATCGAAATTGATACATAACCAATCAATCTTTTTTGAAAAAAAAACTTTCCCTATTTCAATTATAACAGCAACTGTCAATATATGTAAACCCTAGAACATAAATTTTCATTGTTACACAAATATTATCTAATTGGATATCTTATCCATATATAATATATATACTATAGGGAATTTTCAAGAAATTCTCGTGCTTCCCCCTTTTTATAGATTGAATAGAAAATAAAAAATGAACATGACATGTCATGTGCTTTCCCGAACGTGCAATAAAGTAATAAAGATATCTATCTATCTATAGATAGATAGATAGAGTTGGAGTTAGATCTACGTATGTTTAATAAATACAAGCCTTATTACACACTCTAATCGTATTCTCCTATTCTAAAAAAAATAGGTAAAAATTTCTCTCTTTTCTGCGAATTCAAATTCTTTTTTAAACAATTAAAAAGGTTAAGTGCTAAAAAAATCAATTCTATATTGTTTCTGATTATTCGATTAGATCTTTATCTCAGCGAGCAGAGCAAATCCCGAATTGATTTTTTTCGGGTATCAAATCAAATTGGAATATGTAATATCAGAATAATGGTATAAATGGAATCTATTTTTTTTTTTTTTGATATGCCTTAAAAAACCCGAAAATGAAAGTGGAATTATTCAATTCGTTTCCATTTTTCTATTTATATTCGAATTTCGATTCTATCTGTTTGTTTTGTTGCAAATTCATAGTTGAGTATAAAATCATATTTTATTTATTCTTCTTTTCATAATAGGTATTTCATACACAGGGTTAGGTAAAATTTCATGTAATTCAGTAAAAAGAAAAAGAACAGAAATTCCATTTTTGCTAAATCTATTCATGTGATTTGAGAAAGAATGACAGCAAATCGTGGGATATTTTTCTATAAAATTCACGGGGAAATTGAAAATGCTTGAGGTTGGAAATGAGGGACTGTCTGCACTACCCGGGTTGAATCAGATACAATTTGAAGGATTTTGTAGGTTCATTGATCGGGGGTTAACAGAAGGACTTTTTAAGTTTCCAAAAATTGAGGATACAGATCAAGAAATGGAATTTCAATTATTTGTGGAAAAATATCAATTGTTAGAACCCTTGATAAACGAAAAAGATGCCGTATATGAATCGCTTACATATTCCTCTGAATTATATGTATCCGCAGGATTAATTTGGAAAAGCAGTAGGGACATACAAGAACAAACTATTTTTATTGGAAACATTCCTCTAATGAATTCCCTGGGAACTTTTATAGTAAATGGAATATACAGAATTGTAATCAATCAAATATTGCAAAGCCCTGGTATCTATTACCGATCAGAATTGGATCATAACGGAATTTCGGTCTATACTGGCACCATAATATCAGATTGGGGGGGAGATTAGAATTAGAGATTGATAGAAAAGCAAGGATATGGGCTCGTGTGAGTAGAAAACAGAAAATATCTATTCTAGTTCTATCATCAGCTATGGGTTCGAATTTAAACGAAATTCTAGGGAATGTTTGTTATCCTGAAATTTTCGTGTCTTTCTTGAATGATAAGGAGAAAAAAAAAATCGGGTCAAAAGAAAATGCCATTTTGGAGTTTTATCGACAATTTGCTTGTGTAGGTGGAGATCCAGTATTTTCTGAATCTTTATGTAAAGAATTACAAAAAAAATTTTTTCAACAAAGATGTGAATTAGGAAGGATTGGTCGACGAAATATGAACCAAAAGCTGAATCTTGATATACCTCAGAACAATACATTTTTGTTACCGCGAGATATATTGACAGCTACGGATCATTTGATTGGAATGAAATTTGGAATGGGTACACTTGACGATATAAATCATTTGAAAAATAAACGTATTCGTTCTGTAGCAGATCTATTACAAGATCAATTTGGATTGGCCCTGGTTCGTTTAGAAAATATGGTTAGAGGAACTATATGTGGAGCAATTAGACATAAATTGATACCGACTCCTCAGAATTTGGTGACTTCAACTCCATTAACAACTACTTATGAATCCTTTTTTGGATTACATCCATTATCTCAAGTTTTAGATCAAACCAATCCATTGACCCAAATAGTTCATGGGAGAAAATTGAGTTATTTGGGCCCTGGAGGATTGACAGGGCGAACTGCTAGTTTTCGGATACGAGATATCCATCCTAGTCACTATGGACGTATTTGTCCAATTGACACATCTGAAGGAATCAATGTTGGACTTATTGGATCCCTCGCAATTCATGCGAGGATTGGTAGTTGGGGGTCTATAGAAAGTCCATTTTATGAAATCTCTGAGAGATCCAAAAGAATACGCATGTTTTATTTATCACCAAATAGAGATGAATACTATATGGTAACAACAGGAAATTCTTTGGCACTAAATCGAGATATTCAGGAAGAACAGATTGTTCCAGCTCGATACCGTCAAGAATTTCTTACTATTGCATGGGAACAGGTTCATCTTCGAGGTATTTTTCCCTTCCAATATTTTTCTATTGGAGCTTCCCTCATTCCTTTTATCGAGCATAATGATGCGAATCGAGCTTTAATGAGTTCTAATATGCAACGTCAAGCAGTTCCGCTTTCTCGGTCCGAAAAATGCATTGTT
This sequence comes from Abrus precatorius, assembly GCF_003935025.1. NCBI lineage: Eukaryota > Viridiplantae > Streptophyta > Magnoliopsida > Fabales > Fabaceae > Abrus > Abrus precatorius. Next base: position 1,399,863 of record NW_020874290.1, on the reverse strand, counting down.
GGAACTGGATTGGAACGCCAAGTTGCTTTAGATTCTGGGGTTTCCGCTATAGCCGAATACGAGGGAAACGTCATTTATCCCGATACTGACAAGATCATTTTTGTTGGAAATGGGGTTACTCTAAGCATTCCATTAACTATATATCAACGTTCCAACAAAAATACTTGCATGCATCAAAAACCCCAGGTTCAGCAAGGTAAATACATAAAAAGGGGACAAATTTTAGCGGATGGTGCCTCTACAGTTGGTGGCGAACTCGCTTTGGGAAAAAACGTATTTGTAGCTTATATGCCATGGGAAGGTTACAATTCTGAGGATGCTGTACTCATTAGTGAGCGTTTGGTCTATGAAGATATTTTTACTTCTTTTCACATACGGAAATATGAAATTCAGACTCATATGACAAGCCAGGGTTCTGAAAGAATCACTAATCAAATTCCGCACCTAGAAGCCCATTTACTCCGAAATTTAGACAAAAATGGAATTGTGATCCTGGGATCTTGGGTCGAAACGGGCGATATTTTAGTGGGTAAATTAACGCCTCAAATGGCGAAAGAATCCTCGTATTCCCCGGAAGATAGATTATTACGAGCTATACTTGGCATTCAGGTATCCACCTCAAAGGAAACTTGTCTAAAACTACCTATAGGCGGTAGGGGTCGAGTTATTGATGTGAGATGGATCCAAAAAAAAGGGGGTTCCAGTTATAATCCAGAAATGATTGGTATATATATATTACAGAAACGTGAAATTAAAGTAGGCGATAAAGTGGCCGGGAGACATGGAAATAAGGGTATCGTTTCAAAGATTTTGTCTAGACAGGATATGCCTTATTTGCAAGACGGAAGATCCGTTGATATGGTCTTCAATCCATTAGGGGTACCTTCACGAATGAATGTAGGACAGATATTTGAATCCTCACTCGGGTTAGCGGGAAGTATGCTAGATAGACATTATCGAATAGCACCTTTTGATGAAAGATATGAACAAGAGGCTTCGAGAAAACTAGTGTTTTCTGAATTATATGAAGCCAGTAAACAAACATCGAATCCATGGATATTTGAACCCGAGGATCCGGGAAAAAGCAGAATATTTGATGGAAGAACAGGGAATTCTTTTAAAAAGCCTGTTCTAATGGGAAAGCCTTATATCTTGAAATTAATTCATCAAGTTGATGATAAAATACATGGACGTTCCAGTGGACATTATGCACTTGTTACGCAACAACCCCTTAGAGGAAGGGCCAAACGGGGAGGACAACGGGTAGGCGAAATGGAAGTTTGGGCCCTGGAGGGATTTGGTGTTGCTCATATGTTACAAGAGATGCTTACTTATAAATCGGATCATATTAAAGCTCGCCAAGAAGTACTCGGTACTACGATCATTGGAGGAACAATACCTAAACCTACGGATGCTCCAGAATCTTTTCGATTGCTCGTTCGAGAACTACGATCTTTGGTTATGGAACTGAATCATTTCCTTGTATCTGAGAAGAACTTCCGGATTTATAGGAAGGAAGCTTAATTGAACTGAATCAGAATTTTTATTCTATGATTGATCAGTATAAACATCAACAACTCCGAATTGGATCAGTTTCTCCTCAACAAATAAGTGCTTGGGCAAAAAAAATCCTACCTAATGGAGAGATAGTTGGGGAGGTAAAAAAACCCTATACTTTTCATTACAAAACCAATAAGCCTGAAAAAGATGGATTATTTTGTGAAAGAATTTTTGGGCCTATAAAAAGTGGGATTTGTGCTTGTGGAAATTATCGAGTAATCAGAGATAAAAAGGACGATCCCAAATTTTGTGAACAATGCGGAGTAGAATTTATTGATTCTCGGATACGTAGATATCAAATGGGCTATATAAAACTGGCATGCCTAGTAACTCATGTGTGGTATTTGAAACGGCTTCCTAGTTATATCGCGAATCTTTTAGATAAACCTCTTAAAGAATTAGAGGGTCTAGTATACTGCGATGTGTGATTTGATCAAAATTCCTATTGTACAGATTCCGAATGAGAAACTGTCATTCCATTCAATTGAATTGGGATGCCCTAAATCTGACATGTCTCTTGAAATGAGTAATATGAAGCTCAGAATTATGGATGTATTGAATACTCCCAAATAAAAGGGAATTGGTCTATGGTCGATTCAGTAACAAATAAATATGAATTTCTAGCTGCACGTATCTCGTGAAAGAAAAAGAAATACTTTTTTTGTGGAATTCACTATTCCATCTTTTTTAGAAAGAACTGAAATTATGTTCTAATAAGCAAATATATCATGGTTGCAGAAGCCTATCTATCGCATATAGGCTTAAGGACATCATAGCATAACCGTCGAGGTGACGTCTGGACCTAAAAGATCAAATGGAATGATACATAGACAAGGAAATCCCTTATGAATTCCAGGATACTCCCTTTAATGAATGATTCCATTTTAGGGGATTCCCCATTCGAAGGGGGATAGACTACTCAAGAATTTTACATTTCATTTCTTTTCTGTCGTAATTGAGAATTGGATAAATAATTCAGAAAATATAAAAAAAGAAAAAGAATGCATCAATGAAATGTTGATTAGTCTTTATTGAGAACTTGAGTAAAGAGTAAACCTTTTATTTTAGATTAGGGGTTTTATAGAATTTGAAAGTGGAAACCCTTTGCTTTATCTTTATTTGGTATAACTACTTGAGCCGGATGAGAGGAAACCTTCACGTCCGATTTTGAAAGGGGGAGATCCTATTGGATTGGATCCTATCCAAATTTTTCGTTTGCTAGGCCCGTAGTTAAAAAACCCACTTTCTTACGATTACGAGGTCCATTCGAATATGAAATACAATCCTGGAAACACAGCATACCTATTTTTTTTTCTACCCAAGGTTTCGATATATTTCGAAATCGAGAAATTTCAAGTGGAGCGGGTGCTATCCGAGAACAATTAGCCGATCTGGATTTGAGAATTCTTATTGATTCTTCGTTGATAGAATGGAAAGAATTAGGAGAAGAGGGATCCATGGACAATGAAAATGAATGGGAAGATCGAAAAGTTGGAAGAAGAAAGAATTTTTTGGTTCGACGCATAGAATTAGCTAAACATTTTATCCGAACAAATATAGAACCAGAATGGATGGTTTTATGTCTCTTACCAGTTCTTCCTCCCGAATTGAGACCCATTATTCAAATAGATGGGGGTAAGCTAATGAGCTCGGATATTAATGAACTCTATAGAAGAGTTATCTATCGGAATAATACTCTTATCGATCTATTAACAACAAGTAGATCTACACCAGGAGAATTAGTAATGTGTCAGGAAAAATTGGTACAAGAAGCCGTGGATACACTTCTTGATAATGGAATCCGCGGACAACCAATGAAGGACGGTCATAATAAGGTTTACAAATCATTTTCCGATATAATTGAGGGCAAAGAGGGAAGATTTCGCGAGACTCTGCTTGGCAAACGGGTTGATTATTCGGGACGTTCTGTCATTGTCGTAGGTCCATCACTTTCATTACATCGATGTGGATTACCTCGCGAAATAGCAATAGAACTTTTCCAGACATTTCTAATTCGTGGTCTAATTCGAAAACATTTTGCTTCGAACATAGGAATTGCTAAGAGTAAAATTCGGGAAAAAGAACCGATTGTATGGGAAATACTTCAAGAAGTTATGCGGGGGCATCCCGTATTGCTGAATAGAGCCCCTACTCTGCATAGATTAGGCATACAGGCATTCCAACCCATTTTAGTAGAAGGGCGTGCTATTTGTTTACATCCATTAGTTTGTAAGGGATTCAATGCAGACTTTGATGGGGATCAAATGGCTATTCATGTGCCTTTATCTTTGGAGGCTCAAGCAGAAGCTCGTTTACTTATGTTTTCTCATATGAACCTCTTATCTCCAGCTATTGGGGATCCCATTTCCGTACCAACTCAAGATATACTTATTGGGCTTTACGTATTAACGAGCGGGAATCGTCGAGGTATTTGTTCAAATAGGTATAATCCGTGTAATTGCAGAAATTCGAAAAATGAAAGAATTCGAGATAATAACTATAAGTATACGAAAAAAAAAGAACCTTTTTTTTGTAATTCCTATGATGCAATTGGAGCTTATCAACAGAAAAGAATAGATTTCGATAGTCCTTTGTGGTTCCGATGGCGATTAGATCAACGCATTATTTCGTCAAGAGAAGTTCCTATCGAAGTTCACTACGAATCTTTGGGTACCTATCATGAAATTTATGGGCATTATCTAGTAGTAAGAAGTACAAAAAAAGAAATTCGTTGTATATACATTCGAACCACTGTTGGTCATATTTCTTTTTATCGAGAAATTGAAGAAGCTATACAAGGTTTTTGCCGGACCTATTCATACAGTATATCTAATCATATAGATGGTTGATATGTAAGATAAGTAAATTTATGCTACCAGTGTGGAATTCAGGTCTCCGTGGTTCAACTAGGATCATAGTTTTAAAATTTCTACGCGAATCAAGATAAAGAAAAGGAAGTTTTCCAATCATTGACTCAAATCCATTGTCGAACCGAATCCCACTGAGTGGAATATGGAGGTACTTATGGCAGAACGAGCCAATCTAGTCTTTCACAATAAAGTGATAGGTGGAACTGCCATTAAACGACTTATTAGCAGATTAATAAACCACTTCGGAATGGCATATACATCACACATCCTGGATCAAGTAAAGACTCTGGGATTCCGTCAAGCTACGGCTACATCCATTTCATTAGGAATTGATGATCTTTTAACAATACCTTCTAAAGGATGGCTAGTTCAAGATGCTGAACAACAAATTTTTATTTTGGAAAAACATCATCATTATGGGAATGTACATGCGGTAGAAAAATTACGACAATCCATTGAGATATGGTATGCTACTAGTGAATATTTGAGACAAGAAATGAATCCTAATTTTAGGATGACCGACCCCTTGAATCCAGTCCATATAATGTCTTTTTCAGGAGCTAGAGGAAATGCATCTCAAGTACACCAATTAGTAGGTATGAGAGGATTAATGTCGGATCCACAAGGGCAAATGATTGATTTACCTATTCAAAGCAATTTACGCGAAGGACTGTCTTTAACAGAATATATCATTTCTTGCTACGGAGCCCGTAAAGGGGTTGTAGATACTGCTGTACGAACATCGGATGCTGGATATCTTACACGCAGACTTGTTGAAGTGGTTCAACACATTGTTGTACGTCGAACAGATTGCGGTACCATTCAAGGGATTTCGGTGAATATCCAGAATGGAATGATGCCGGAAATAATTTTGATACAAACATTAATTGGTCGTGTATTAGCAGACGATATATACAGAGGTTCACGATGCATTGCTGTTAGAAATCAAGATATTGGAATTGGACTTATCAATCGATTCAAAACTTTTCAAACACAACCAATATCTATTCGAACCCCCTTTACCTGTAGGAATACATCTTGGATCTGCCGATTATGTTATGGCCAAAGTCCTACTCATGGCCACTTAGTGGAATTAGGAGAAGCTGTAGGTATTATTGCGGGTCAATCTATTGGAGAACCGGGTACTCAACTAACATTAAGAACTTTTCATACCGGTGGAGTATTCACAGGGGGTACTGCGGAACATGTGCGAGCGCCTTCTAATGGAAAAATTAAATTCAATGAGGATTTGGTTCATCCTACACGTACACGTCATGGGCATCCTGCTTTTCTATGTTCTATAAACTTGTATGTAACTATTGAAAGTGACGATATTATACATAATGTGATTATTCCACCAAAAAGTTTTTTATTAGTTCAAAATGATCAATATGTAAAATCGGAACAAGTGATTGCTGAGATTCGTGCGGGAACATACACTTTGAATTTGAAGGAAAAGGTTCGAAAACATGTTTATTCTGACTCAGAAGGAGAAATGCATTGGAGTACCGATGTATACCATGCATCAGAATTTAGATATAGTAATGTCCATATCTTACCAAAAACAAGTCATTTATGGATATTATCAGGAAAGTCGTACAGGGTCGGTTCAGTCTCTTTTTCACTCCGCAAGGATCAAGATCAAATGAACATTCATTCTCTTTCTACTGGAGAAAGAAATATTTGTAACCTTTTAGTAAGTAATGAACAAGTAAGACATAAATTCTTTAGTTTCAATCTTTCTGGTAAAAAAGAAGGAAGGATTCCTGATTATTCAATATTGAATCAAATCATATGTATGGATTATTGTCATTTTACACATCTTGCTATTTTCCATGACACTTCGGATTTATTAGCAAAGAGGCGAAGAAATAGATTCATCATTCCATTTCCATTCCAATCGATTCAAGAACGAGACAAAGAACTAATGTCCCCTTCCGGTATCTCGATTGAAATACCAATCAATGGTATTTTTCGTAGAAATAGTATTCTTGCTTATTTCGATGATCCTCAATACCGAACGCAGAGTTCAGGAATTACAAAATATAGGACTATAGGAATAAATTCCATTTTTAAAAAAGAGGATTTTTTAATTGAGTATCAAGGAGTTAAAGAATTTAAGCCAAAATACCAAATCAAAGTAGATCGATTTTTTTTCATTCCCGAGGAAGTGCATATTTTACCCGAATCTTCTTCCATAATGATACGGAACAATAGTATCGTTGGAGTAGATACACCAATAACTTTAAATATAAGAAGTCGAGTAGGTGGATTGGTCCAAATGGAGAAGAAAAAAAAAAAGATTGAAGTAAAAATATTTTCCGGGGATATCTATTTTACTGGAGAGATGGATAAGATATCCCGACACAGTGCCATCTTGATACCATCCGGAACGGTAAAACAAAATTCAAAGGAAGCAAAAAAAATGAAAAATTGGATCTATGTCCAATGGATCACAATTACCAAAAAAAAGTATTTTGTTTTGGTTCGACCCGTAATTCTATATGAAATAGCGGACGGTATCCATTTAGTAAAACTTTTTCCCCAAGATAGGTTCCAGGAAAGAAATGATCTGGAACTTAAAGTTATTAATTATATTCTTTCTGGAAATGGAAAATCAATTCCGGGAATTTCTAATACAAGGATTCAATTAGTTCGGACTTGTTTAGTCTTGAATTGGGATCAAGACAAAACAAGTTCTTCTATCGAAAATGCCCACGCTTCTTTTGTTCAAGTAAGTACAAATGGTTTGATTAGGGATTTCCTAAGAATTGACTTAGTGAAATCTCATATTTCATATATCAGAAAAAGAAATGATCCGTCCAGTTCAGGATTGATCTCAGATAATGAGTCGGATCGGACCTTTATCAATCCATTTTTTTCTATTTATTCGAAGGCAAAAATTCAACAATCACTTAGACAAAATCACGGAACTATTCGTATGTTGTTGAATAGAAATGAGAAATGTCGATCTTTGATAATTTTGTCATCATCTAATTGTTTTCAAATAGGACCATTCAACGATAGAAAATATTACAATGGGATAAAAGAAGGAATTCAAAAAATTCAAATAGATTCCATAATTCCAATTAAGAATTTGTTTGGTCCTTTAGGAATAGCCCTTCAAGTTGCAAATTATTATTCATTTTTTCGTTTAATAACTCATAATCAGATCTTAATGAATAATAATTTGCAACTTGACAAATTAAAGGAAACTCTTCAAGTATTCAAATATTATTTAATGGACGAAAATGAGAGAATTTATAAACCTGATAGATGCAGTAATATCGTTTTAAATCCATTCTATTTGAATTGGCATTTTATCCATCACAATTATTATGAAAAAACGTTTCCAATAATAAGTCTTGGGCAATTTATTTGTGAAAATGTATGTATAGTGCAAACGAAAAATGCACCACACTTAAAATCGGGTCAAGTTCTAACTATTCAAATGGATTCTGTAGGAATAAGATCGGCTAACCCTTATTTGGCAACTCCAGGAGCAACTGTTCATGGACATTATGGAGAAATACTTTATGAAGGAGATATATTAGTTACATTTATATATGAAAAATCGAGATCTGGTGATATAACACAAGGTCTTCCAAAAGTAGAACAGGTATTAGAAGTGCGTTCAATTGATTCAATATCGATGAAGCTAGAAAAGAGAGTTGACACTTGGAACGGATATATAACAAGAATTCTCGGCATTCCTTGGGGATTCTTGATCGGTGCCGAGTTAACTATAGCGCAAAGTCGTATTTCTTTGGTTAATAAAATTCAAAAAGTTTATCGATCCCAGGGAGTTCACATCCATAATAGACATATAGAAATTATTGTGCGTCAAATAACATCAAAAGTCTTGGTTTCAGAAAATGGAATGTCTAATGTTTTTTCACCCGGCGAACTAATTGGATTGTTGCGAGCCGAACGAGCGGGCCGTGCCTTGGAAGAAGCAACTTGCTACCGAGCTCTATTATTGGGAATAACAAAAACATCTCTGAATACTCAAAGTTTTATATCTGAAGCAAGTTTTCAAGAAACTGCTAGAGTTTTAGCAAAAGCCGCTCTCCGGGGTCGTATAGATTGGTTGAAAGGTCTGAAAGAGAACGTTGTTTTAGGGGGAATGATACCCGTTGGTACCGGATTAAAAAGAATAATGCACCGTTCAAAGCCAAGGCAACATAACAAGATTACCTTGGAATCAAAAAAGAAAAATTTATTCGAGGACGAAATGAGAGATATTTTGTTCCACCACAGAGAATTCTTTTTTTTCATTTCAAAGAATTTATGCGATACATCAGAACAATCTAAGATTTAATGATTCCTAAGAGCGGATTCATCCCCCTACCCTAAATGCGATCATTTTTGGGGGTAGTAAAAGAAAGATAATAAAAAAAAAGAATAATAAATAGAAAAAAATGGTCTAATCATGTATCAATGGCCAATCTTCGGTAGAAGAGAAGGTTCCATCGGAACAATTTTTTATTTCTATTTCACGATACCTGGTCTTTTTTTTTCTATTTTTTTTTTTTTTTGAAAAAAAAAAGTGTGGGGATAAATATAAATGACAAAAAGATATTGGAACATAATTTTGGAAGAGATGATGGAAGCAGGAGTTCATTTTGGCCACGGTACTAGAAAATGGAATCCTAAAATGGAACCTTATATATCTGCAAAGCGTAAGGGTATTCATATTACAAATCTTACTAGAACTGCTCGGTTTTTATCAGAAGCTTGTGATTTAGTTTTTGACGCAGCAAGTAAGGGAAAACAATTCTTAATTGTTGGTACCAAAAAAAAAGCAGCTGATTCAGTAGCGCGGGCGGCAATAAGAGCTCGGTGTCATTATGTTAATAAAAAATGGCTCGGCGGTATGTTAACGAATTGGTATACTACAGAAACGAGACTTCATAAGTTCAGGGACTTGAGAATGCAACAAAAGACGGGGAGACTCAACTGTTTTCCAAAAAGAGATGCTGCTATATTGAAAAGACAATTATCTCATTTGGAAACATATCTTGGTGGCATTAAATATATGACGGGGTTACCCGATATTGTAATAATCGTCGATCAGCAAGAAGAATATACGGCTCTTCGAGAATGTATAACTTTGGAAATTCCAACGATTTGTTTAATCGATACAAATTGTGACCCGGACCTCGCCGATATTTCGATTCCAGCTAATGATGATGCTATAGCCTCAATCCGATTAATTCTTAACAAATTAATATTTGCAATTTGTGAGGGTCGTTCTAGCTATATACGAAATTTTTGATTAATAATAAGATAAATGAATTATTTGATTTGGTTGGGGAGATTCATAGATTTATGAAATCGGTTATTATACTATTACTAAATCGCACAAAAGAAAGAGAAAAATATAAAAAGAACAAACGGAAATATTATGTGATTAGTCGGTATTCAAAATCAAAAATGAAAGTAGACAAATCAAAAAGGAAAGGAGATGGTTGAATTAAAATAATTCCCTTTCAATTTCAATTTCTTTTAAGAGGGCAGGACAATATGAATGTTTTATTATGTTCCATCAACACATTAAAAAGATTATACGATATATCTGCTGTGGAAGTGGGTCAACATTTCTATTGGCAAATAGGGGGTTTCCAAGTGCATGCCCAAGTACTTATTACTTCTTGGGTTGTAATTGCTATCTTATTAGTTTCAGTCATTCTAGTTGTTCGAAATCTGCAAACCATTCCCACTTTTGGTCAGAATTTTTTTGAATATGTTCTTGAATTCATTCGAGACGTGAGCAAAAGTCAGATTGGAGACGAATATGGTCCGTGGGTTCCATTTATTGGAACTATGTTTTTATTTATTTTTGTTTCTAATTGGTCAGGGGCTCTTTTGCCTTGGAAAATAATACAGTTACCTCACGGGGAGTTAGCTGCGCCCACAAATGATATAAATACTACCGTTGCATTAGCTTTACTTGCGTCAGTAGCATATTTCTATGCGGGTCTTTCAAAAAAAGGATTAGCTTATTTTAGTAAATACATCCAACCAACTCCAATCCTTTTACCGATTAACATCTTAGAAGATTTCACAAAACCCTTATCGCTTAGTTTTCGACTTTTCGGAAATATATTAGCTGATGAATTAGTAGTTGTTGTTCTTGTTTCTTTAGTGCCTTTAGTAGTTCCTATACCTGTCATGTTCCTTGGATTATTTACAAGCGGTATTCAAGCTCTTATTTTTGCTACTTTAGCTGCGGCTTATATAGGTGAATCCATGGAAGGCCATCATTGACTAGTTGTCGAAAAAAGTCTTTTTCGTTTAGCCCACCGCACATACACTGCGGCTCAAGATAATCTATTTTGGGAACAACATATATAATAGAAAGAAATTTGGAATAATAATAAAGAAAAAGGGTTATTCTCCCCCCCCCCCCCAAAAAAAATAAAGATGCAATAAAGTATAAATAAAATCAATATACAATTTAATGTAATAGTAAAATAGAAAAGATTACCAGAAAATTGTAAAAAAACTAGGAAAGAGATCCATCCAAAAGATCTTTTTCCTAGTTTTCCTAAAAAGACTTTTTGTTTGACCTATTTCGATTTTCCTCCAATGAATATTTTTTTTGTATTGTTATATTTTGTTTTGTTCATTCCATTTTTTGTTCATTCAATTATAACTATAACATATTAAATATTATTCTATATATATTATTAGATTATTTATTACTATTATTAGATATTAGATTCGATTATATATATAGAATTTAGATATATATATCTAATTCGATTAAGATATATTAGTATATTAGATATTCTATATTAGAAAAGTATAATATTTACATGTGATAAAAATATGCTATATAGAACTAGAACAGATTCCCGTTTCATTCATTCACATTCAATTTAACGATTGACCAAAAGATAATTCAAAAAAGAATTACATTTTTATCACTCAAATTCCAATATTTCTCTGCAATAATTCAGTCTAACGAATTGATTTCGATTTTGTATATCCATATCGGATAATAATAAAAGGATGAAAGAAGGATTTTCAAAAAAAAACCAAGATTCAAAAAAAATAGAGTAGGAGTGGGGGAAGTCAAACTGGGTATATATAATCCAATCACTATAAAACAACTCCTTCTTTTTTTTTTTAGATTTCAAATAATGATTCTCGAATCTGATTGAAACTAAAACACAAATAATTGGTTTACGGCATGGAAGAAATACATGTATATGTGATATTATATATAAACTAGTTATATATGAACTAACTATATATCTAAAAAAACTAACATTATATATCTAAAATTGCCCTGCTACTACTGTCAATTTCGATAGGGATTTAAAAAACAAAGTCCTTCCGTTTCATCTCTAATTATGAATTGAATAGTAAGAAATTCAAAAAAAAAAAGAACGAAGAATTCAAAGAAGAGTTCCAAATTTAGGGTAAGATAAAAACTAAAATTGTATGGATTCACAAAAAAACTACGTGGATAGAAAAGAAAAAATGAATATCGAACTAATTTGGATAGTTCAATAACTATTGTTATTTCAATTCGGAATTCTTAATTATTTCAACTGGATAAATCCTGGTGATTGAGTAATTAAGTCATAATTTATTGGTTGATTATATCATTAACTATTTCTTTTCTTTATTATTATTTATTTTTTATTTGGGGTGCGAGGAACTTATCATGAATCCACTGATTTCTGCCGCTTCCGTTATTGCTGCTGGGTTGGCCGTCGGGCTTGCTTCTATTGGACCTGGGGTTGGTCAAGGCACTGCTGCAGGGCAAGCTGTAGAAGGGATTGCGCGACAACCAGAGGCAGAGGGAAAAATACGGGGTACTTTATTGCTTAGTCTGGCTTTTATGGAAGCTTTAACAATTTATGGATTGGTTGTAGCATTAGCGCTTTTATTTGCGAATCCTTTTGTTTAGTTTAATCTTAAAAAAATAAATATATATATCCTTTTTCCGTGGACTTGCTTTGCTGTTCTTGCTTTGTCGAATTATATTAAGATTTCACTCTGATTTGTCTTCTTCCTTCTCTTTTTTAGCCCCCCTTTTTTAGTTTTATAAAATTTATCGAAAGTGTTAAAAACAACTATAAGAGATTTATGTAATTGACATAAGAAGTGGTATCGAATTCTACTAAGTATCATTCTTATAGGGAATCCTCCAATTGATTGATCAATTCAAATAATATATATATTAATATATACATATCTAAATAGATATATATATTTAGATATGTATTAATAGAATATTATTATTATTAAATGAATATTATTACTATTCATATTATTACTTATAATTACTAATAATTAATATGAATTTTTAGTAAAGAATGATATTTTTATTATATATAATAAAAATATCATATAAAAAAGAAATAACTAAAAAATAAAAAAATAGGAATTGTAGAAGGATAATTAGTCTATCCATAAAAGGAGATGAGATCATATGAAAAATATAACCGATTCTTTCCTTTACTTGGGCTACTGGCGATCCGCCGGAAGTTTCGGGTTTAATACCGATATTTTAGCAACAAATCCAATAAATCTAAGCGTAGTGCTAGGTGTATTGGTTTTTTTTGGAAAGGGAGTGTGTGCGAGTTGTTAATTTCAAAGAATAGATTGGATCCAACCAATTGCACTTTTTTTTTCGTTATAACTAAGAAAATGTGCATAATCCCGCGAATTACTTCTCAATAAATTTTATTTTTTGAAAAAAAAAAAATATTTAAGAACCATAGCATTTCGCGATTCATTAGTAAATCCACTTTGATTCTCTATTAACCCAAAATTTTGGACTATTACCATGGTTAAAGTAAACAATTTGAAGTCTAGACGCAGTGTAGTACTCTTTCTACCACTATGTTAATACAGAAATGAAATGATTTCAAAAAAATTTTTACAATTTTTCGATATAGAACACTCATGTCGATAAAACAGCTTGAACCCTCTTTACGGTGAAAAATTGTAAAAACGTTCAATTTCACCCTCCATTTATACAATGCGGAATCGATGACCTATGTATAAATTTATAAGAATTCTTTGGATTTGAAGAAAAAAAACAACTTTGCTGACAATTATTTTTTTGGTCAGAAGAGTCCTCCGAATATTCTGGTCTTGTATTGGTAATCGTTTTAAATATTTTTTCAATCTTTTTTTTATAAATAGAGAAGAGAGGATAGGCTCATTACATAAAAAAAGATAAGAAAATTTCCCATAACATAAGTAATTGAGTGTGAGAGCCAAATGAATCGAAAGATTCATGTTTGGTTCGGGAAGAGATCATAGACATTTTGAAATGAATGGAAAGAGAATCTACTTTCATTAAATGATTTATTAGATAATCGAAAACAGAGAATCTTAAGAACTATTCGAAATTCAGAAGAACTACGGGAAAGAGCTGTTCAACAGCTGGAAAAAGCCCAGGCCCGCTTAAGGAAAGTCGAAACGGAAGCAGATCGGTTTCGAGTGAATGGCTATTCTGAGATAGAACGAGAAAAATTAAATTTAATTAATTCAATTTATACGACTTTGGAACAATTAGAAAATTACAAAAATGAAACCATTTATTTTGAACAACAAAGGGTGATTAATCAAGTCCGACAACGGGTTTTACAACAAGCCTTACAGGGAGCTCTTGAAACTCTGAATAGTTGCTTGAATAACGAGTTACATTTACGTACTGTCAATGCTAATATTGGCATGTTTGGGACGATGAAAGAAAAAAATAAGTGATTAGTCCTTCTACTATAATATCTACTATAGTATAGAGTATAGGCATTATTTTTTTCTTCTAAAAAAAAATTAAGAAATATTCATGGTAACCATTCGTGCAGATGAAATTAGTAAAATTATCCGTGAACGTATTGAGCAATATAATACCGAAGTAAAAATTGTAAATACTGGTACCGTACTTCAAGTAGGCGACGGTATTGCTCGTATTTATGGTCTTGATGAAGTAATGGCGGGTGAATTAGTGGAATTTGAAGAGGGTACTATAGGCATTGCTTTGAATTTGGAATCAAAAAATGTTGGTGTTGTATTAATGGGTGATGGTTTGATGATACAAGAGGGAAGTTCGGTAAAAGCAACAGGAAGAATTGCTCAGATACCAGTAAGTGAGGCTTATTTGGGTCGTGTTATAAATGCCTTGGCTAAACCTATTGACGGTCGAGGAGAAATTTCAGCTTCGGAATCTCGATTAATCGAATCTCCCGCTCCCGGTATTATTTCGAGACGTTCCGTATATGAGCCTCTTCAAACAGGACTTATTGCTATTGATTCGATGATCCCCATAGGTCGTGGCCAACGAGAATTAATTATTGGAGATAGACAAACGGGTAAAACAGCAGTAGCTACAGATACAATTCTCAATCAACAGGGACAAAATGTAATATGTGTTTATGTAGCTGTTGGTCAAAAAGCATCTTCTGTGGCTCAAGTGGTGACTACTTTACAAGAAAGAGGAGCAATGGAATACACTATTATAGTAGCTGAAACAGCAGATTCTCCAGCTACATTACAATACCTCGCCCCTTATACAGGAGCAGCTCTGGCTGAATATTTTATGTACCGCGAACGTCACACTTTAATCATTTATGATGATCCCTCCAAACAAGCACAGGCTTATCGCCAAATGTCTCTTCTATTACGAAGACCCCCAGGTCGCGAAGCCTATCCAGGGGATGTTTTTTATTTGCATTCGCGTCTTTTGGAAAGAGCCGCTAAATCAAGTTCTCAACTAGGCGAAGGAAGTATGACTGCTTTACCAATAGTTGAAACACAATCGGGAGATGTTTCAGCTTATATTCCTACTAATGTAATTTCTATTACAGATGGCCAAATATTCTTATCCGCCGATTTATTCAATGCTGGAATCAGACCGGCAATTAATGTCGGTATTTCCGTTTCCAGAGTTGGATCGGCGGCTCAAATTAAAGCCATGAAACAAGTAGCTGGTAAATTAAAATTGGAATTGGCACAATTCGCAGAATTAGAAGCTTTTGCACAATTCGCGTCTGATCTTGATAAAGCTACTCAAAATCAATTGGCAAGAGGTCAACGATTGCGCGAGTTGCTTAAACAATCCCAATCAGCCCCTCTCACTGTAGAAGAACAGATAATAACTATTTATACCGGAACGAATGGTTATCTTGATTCATTAGAAATTGGACAGGTAAGGAAATTTCTTGTTGAGTTACGTGCTTACTTAAAAATGAATAAACCCCAATTCAAAGAAATAATATCTTCTACCAAGACATTCACTGGGGAAGCGGAAGCCCTTTTGAAGGAAGTTATTCAAGAACAGATGGAACTCTTTTTACTCCAAGAACAAGTAGAAAAAAATTGATTAATAACTAACCAATTTTCTAATTATTATCTTTTAAAATCTTTTCTTTTAATTTGAATATAATTAATAATATTATATTAATTCGAATATAAAATAAATAATAAAATAATAAGAAATTCATGATTATTAAAGATTTATATATAGAAAGGGATAAAGCATAAATTGTATATATATATAAGATAAGTTATTCTTCTAAAGAAAGTTTTAGTGGCTCTTGCTCAGTTCAAATCATTCAAGATATTCTATTTTTAGAAATACGGAAATAAAAGGAAATATATAGGCAAATTATTTGCGTCCAATAGGATTTGAACCTATACCTAAGGTTTAGAAGACCTCTGTCCTATCCATTAGACAATGGACGCTTCTCTTTTTTTCTTTAACCTTTTTTTAAACCTTAGTTTAAAAAAGGTTAAAGAAAAAAAGAATTCTATCTATCTATCTATAGATAGATATAGATAGATAGAATAAAAAAAAAATAGAATAATAAATAAATAATCAAATTCAATTGAATATAAATAACGAAAACTAAGTTAAAAAAGAAAAATGAATAATTAACAAATTCACTAAGAAATTTAGATTCATTCTAGAATAGAAAAAAGATAGATTCGAATAGAATAAATAGAGAGATAGGATATAAGCGGGTAGCGGGAATCGAACCCGCATCGTTAGCTTGGAAGGCTAGGGGTTATAGTCGACGTTGATTCATCATTATGATTTAACGTCTCTAATTCAAAGCCGAACGTGAAACTTTTGTTTCATTCGGCTCCTTTATGGAAGAAATTAAGAGATGGAAGACATGAAAAAAAAAATTGACCCATAACATCTATGTCAGCCTTTTTGTTTTGTAGAAATACATTTGAAACACCTTGCTTTTTAGATGATCCCTATAGAATAGGAGTATTATAACAATCTGTGTGTGTGTTTTTTCTAGTTATTTCGTTCTCTATTTCTATTTGAGAGAATCTTTAGGAAAAGAATAAAATTTCCGTCGAGCTAAAAAAATATGTTGATGTCTCTAGTAAACTAAAAAAATCGTTTAACAGCTATTTTGTTTCAATCTCTACAATACAAAAAAAATGAAAGATTTAGTTACGATTAGAAATAAGCTTTCTATATCTTTCTCCATGGATCCTTTACGCATACTCAAAAAATTCGGATTATTGATCCAATTCCAAAAACTTATGTTTCATAATTTTAGAACTCAATTTGTCAATTTAAAAAAAATGGATTCTTTTTGTATACAAATTACGATAATGTATATTATACCGCAAATCGTTCGTTGAGAGGTATAAAGGATTAGATCCCTTTAAGTAAGAAATAAAGTTTTTGATCGGGATATGAATCAAACGGGGGATCCCTTAACTATTAAAGGGTCCATGGAACGAATCGCACTTTTACCACTAAACTATACCCGCTACAATACAATTATTGTATATAAATGAACCTTTTGTCGAACAAGGCAATCAGACGTAATTAAGAAATAGGAATAGAATATTATGATAATTAGAGTGTTGACATGTTTCGTAAGGGAGACTCCTAATGAAATCCAATTAGGAAAAGGGGGCGAATTTCTTTTTTGGATTTTGTGTTTGCTAAAGTGAAGGTGTTTTTTTTTTACAGATACATCGCGACAAAACTACTTAATTTATAACAAAAAAATGCATTGCGCAGGAATGCAAAAAAAATGACATTATATATATACGTTACCAGAAAGAAGGAGTAATCAAAAATGACATTTTGATCTTATATCATTTTGGTTCTATATCATAGGAATATATCAGTATTTTTGATTTATGTTTGATCGTGTTTAAATTACCAGTTTTTTTTTTTCAAATCAAATACATTCAAATAAATCATTGTTATCCAGTATTCATGGGAATAAAAAGAGCCCGGCTAGGTACTGGCCGGGCTTTGGCTGTAGAAAAAAAAAAAAAGAAAAAAAAATTAGAATTATATATATATATAGATAGATATCATTTTTCTATTCTATAGAATAATATAGAAAATAATGAATAGAAATCAAATAGAAAAAAAAAAAGAGAGAGAGAAAAATAAGACATAAAAAAGGATCTTTTTTTTTTTCAAGCCCTATTTTTTTTCTTTTTGTTTATGCGATATAACATAAACATAGTAATTCCATTTTTTTTTTTCAATTCGGGAGAGATGGCTGAGTGGACTAAAGCGTCGGATTGCTAATCCGTTGTACAAATTTGTGTACCGAGGGTTCGAATCCCTCTCTTTCCGTTTCCGTTGATGATTTGGTATTTTTTTTTTTCACTTTTTTTGTTTTACTTGTTTGTTTGATTTTTTTATTTACTAGTTAAAGATGTAAAATAGATAAAATCCTAACACAATAGTTCAAAATCCAGCACAAGCAAGAAAAACACAGAATCCATTTTTTTTATTCTTCACGTCCTGGATTACGTCCTGGATCGTTAGATAGGAATCCAAAGATGAAAAGAGAAACGAAGAATATCACTACCGTGTAAACAAATAATTTTAGAGTAAGCATTATAAAATCTCCAAGATAATTAAAAAAAAACGACAAAGAAAAAGAATGGATTCTCTTATATTAGACATTTTTTTCTTTTGATATTTTGTTTCTAAGAAATGAAGTCATTACGAGGAAATAATATATATATATCAATTTCGAAAATGGATTTGATTTGTAGTAAGAGTTGATCCTTTTCTTACCATTTTCCATAATTACTATTACCAAAAAGATTTTTCATCTAGGTATTATGTTGGTGGTGGGCTCAAATCAAATAATAGGATTTCTCAATGGAAAAAAACGTAGATGATGAATGGTCCGGATTTTTCGTGTCTATCAAAAAATTTCAATATTCGAATCGAGAATTTACGCTGTAAGACTTATCTGATCTTAAAAATGGTTCAAAATGTTCGAATTTTTGTTTTCGAATAAATTCTGAATGAATTTTTTAGGACATTATTCAAATTAAGGATCTCATCGAAAACTTACAGCAGCTTGCCAAACAAAAGCTAAGAGAAAAAAGAGTACGGGTATTACTGGCATAATATCTACAATTGGATTCAAAAAAGCGTAGGCTTCAGGCAATTTCGCCAAGAAAAAACTACTTGAATAAAGGACGGAGTGAATACAAATACAGACCAAACTAAGGATATTAAGCATAACAAACATTTTGTTCTTTCCTTTAAAAAAATAAATTTAAATTTTTTCTTTTTTTTTTTGAATTGAATTTTTTCATTTTTTAATATAGATATTAAATATGTAATAATTAGATAATTTATAAATATAATTATAAATAAAATATTTAAATTACCGATTATAGATCTCTAAATTATAGTATAATTCTATAATATGGTAATACTAATCCAGTATATTTATTTTCAAATAATAATGTTGTCTACTCTAGCAATAGTACTCTTTCATAGATAACCAACTTATGGTTAATGATACTTATAGGTTAAATTTTATCATTATTCTAATCATAAAATATAAGAAATCTTTTTACAATCACTATATTACATTTGTAATATTTTATGCTATAGTATAATATAATAATTTGATTCGCAATACTGTACTCAATCAAGATGAACAACAATTGGATTTACATAAATACTCATCAAGGAACAA
>NW_020874290.1:1294839-1380457 GCF_003935025.1 Abrus precatorius | reverse complement strand
TCGCATAACGACTCATCAAGGAACAAAAAATTGGATTTACTTAGTAAATAGAGTCAAGTTAAAGTTAAAAAAAAAATTCAATAACTTGTTGATCCCTATCCTTATTACTTATCTGATTTCCATATTGATTATCGTTTTTTTATTTACCGGCTTAATTTTAACAATGAATGAGAATGAAAGAAATGAAGTTTTAACCCCTCGTCCTTTCCACCAAACTAATCATTCCCGAAAAGTATCTTATCTTTCTTTTCCTTTCTTTCGCATTACTTATCTTTTTTTCTATTTTTTTTTTAATTCACGATTGGAATAAAAAATTTCGAAATCTAAATGATAAATCCAAAAATTCTATGGAATTCTGAAAGATGGAAAAATCCTTTTTTTTGATCGAATCATATCATTTCATTATATTGACAATTTCAAAAAACTGTTCATACTATGAACGTAGTATAATGACGGTCGGGCAAGTATGCCCCCATCGTCTAGTGGTTCAGGACATCTCTCTTTCAAGGAGGCAGCGGGGATTCGACTTCCCCTGGGGGTAGGGTACTACGAAAGGCAGTTAATCATGGATTATCAATAAAGATTGAAATGGATTCTTCCTGTTCCTGGGTCGATGCCCGAGCGGTTAATGGGGACGGACTGTAAATTCGTTGGCAATATGTCTACGCTGGTTCAAATCCAGCTCGGCCCAAGAATTTGCCGATCCACCATGAAATGGCATAACACCCATTTGTTGTTCTCCAGAAATGACTGATCTGCTCTGATACGGAAGAATCAAAATAGGAAACATCTCTAGCGATATTGTTTTTTTCCGTATTACATATTTTTTCTACAAATTCGGATGTTGCTAGTAATCCTGATTCATATCAGGGTTTGTAAGTAGAAAGTCTTAGGAAAAGATTAAAAAAAAAAGACTCTTTTCTCTTTTCATTGATTCATTTTTCAATTGACTTGGCAATAACGAACGGATTACGAGTAATCCGTGTCAATCTCACTAAAGTGCATATCTATATGGATATCAATATATACTATAGTCCGCCTCTTTCAGTTACAGCACAATGGTTCGAATCTAAAATAGAAAAAAGGTTTGAATGAAACCGTAAGAATCTGTATGCTGTACGCTTTTTTCCCTGGGATTGTAGTTCAATTGGTCAGAGCACCGCCCTGTCAAGGCGGAAGCTGCGGGTTCGAGCCCCGTCAGTCCCGATGGATACAAATCCAATAAAAAAGACATCCATTCATCTTGTGTGTGAAAGGGAATAAAAATAACAAACAAAATCTCATTCCTAATAGGGATCCCTCTTGTTTTTTTCTTTTTTCGTCAGAACCTTTACCTTACATTAAACTAAAAAAGAAAGAATAAAAAAGGAAAAGGAATTTTGGATTGCATCAGAAATCTAAATTTTAAATTTGGTATGGATAAAAGATTTTCCTATGTTATACTATTTAATTCTCGACGATGAATCGATTTGATAATTCAGATATTGTTATTCATGATATTGATACGATTTGACATCATTAAAATTTTATACCATTGAATTTACCGACGAAAGATTTATCATCTCTATGGGATTAAATCCCGAATTTTTTATTGGAAATTGAAGAGAAATAAAACATAGAGATTATGGAAGTAAATATTCTCGCATTTATTGCTACTGCATTGTTCATTCTAGTTCCTACTGCCTTTTTACTTATAATTTACGTAAAAACGGTAAGTCAAAGTGAATAATTTCACTTAAACATGACTTTCTTAATTCTTGTCTATGCAATCATTGATTGAAAAAAAATGAAAAAAAAAAAAGATTTCAATTTGGAGTCTTAGTCTTAAATGAAATGATCGGACTACAATCAGCAGAATTCTATGAAATCCAGATAGTCTAGTAGAAAGAAATCAAATCTATTTCTTTCTACTAGACTATTATTGTAATATATTCAAGTTTTACTCTCTAAAAAAAAATAGGGTTTAATATAAATCAATCTCCAATATGTATCTTCATATATATAATTTCAATTACATATATGTAAATATATGTAATATACATAACATAGCGTCCCAATTTTTTTTCTTTGTTTCATCTATTTGATTTGTATTGATTCCAATCAATCTGAAATAATTAAAAAGCAACTCTTATTCTTCCGATTACTATTTGTGGATTTCAGATTCTTTTTACAATCCCGGTATCATATTAAAAAAAAGTAGGAATGGGGGTTACACGGTTCCTCATTTTCCATATATAATCTTGGTAAGAGTCGGTTCATCGAAATGGAAATCCTAGGAAAAATTCGGAATAGGAGACAATTTCCTATTATTTTGTATTCCTTTTTTTTTCAATTATTTTCAAAACACGAATATGGAATTATTCAAATATTTGTTTGATTGAAAGAGTATTTTGGATTTCTATATTATCCATAGAATACATTACACTACTAGACTACAATAGAACTTCGAAATACAGATATATTTTATATTTGAATTCAATTAATTAGTATGAATTAAATACTATAATTCATATAGTTCCAAAATTGAATTCATATAGTTCCAAAATTTCAAAACCCAGCTATAAAATAAAATGGATACTTTGATCCCTTAACTCAATTATTAGTATACTTATAGTCCACTTCTTCCCCATACTACGAGGGAAAGGGAAAATGAAAAAACTACCATTAAAGCAGCCCATGCAAGACTTACTATATCCATGTAAATTTTGTCTCCTATCTCTATAAAAAGGAATCATTTTTTTATTGTTCACAAATATTTCTCTTGTATTTATTTTTCTTTTGTATTATTAACTAATAATATTATAATAAGAATACTATTCTAATATAGAATAAGAATACTATAATAATAGTGAAATTGCTGGTACAAAGTCAAAAAAGGATTCTGGGCTAACACCATTGACGAAAAATTCTATTAAAACATCTAACAAATTCTTATATGATTTTTAGTAAAATCGGAAAACATTAAGTATAAACAAAATATCCAGAAACATCCTTGGAAGTTTTAAGAGAATGAATGTTATTAACAGGTAGGAATAATAAGACCTGGATTTTATCCCCCCTATTTCATTAAGTAATTTCATTAAGTAAAAAAAAAAATAGAAAAAAGACAGATTACTTTGCATACTCATACTCTTATTTCCATTCGATCTAATCCTTAGCGTCTCCTGATTCGTTCTCTAAAATAATCGGAGGATAGCCTGCCTATTTAATTCTTTGACTAGAGGTTACCGAAAAGAAAGATTTTCTATTTGATTCTATTTCCATTCGAATCAAATAGAATCAAAAAAAATTTGAAATTTTAATAAATATATATTAAATATTAATATATATATTTATTAAAATAGAACTATTTAAATCAACAAAAAACTATTTATATTTATATATATACTTATATATATATATAAATTAAATAAATAAAATATATAAATTAAATAAAAAAAAAGCCAATTAGCTATTCAATCTAACTAATCTAACTAATATTGAATAAATGCGGAAGCACTCATATACTTTACATCAGTCTGTATGCAAGGTTTTTCTTCCGCCCCTTCTCCAACTAAAAATGGAATTAGATTCCCTGTCCGACCTATCCTTATCCAATCTAATTCAAGACCCAGTCAGTAGACGGACACTACAATAGTAGTGGATTGAAACGACTATTATTTCAACATTTATCGATTCCTTTTCACTACTGGAATCTTTCCTTCAATCCGAGACGAAAAGATTTACAGCATTTTTTGGAACAAACCTTAGAATTTAGAATAAAACAAGTTTCAAGAGTCCTTTTCCTCCGCTTGCTTCTGCTGGAAAAAAAAATTTCTATCAAAAAAACGTAATACACTATTTCAAATCTCTTGTCGATCAGGCGACACCCGGATTTGAACTGGGGAAAAAGGATTTGCAGTCCCCCGCCTTACCACTCGGCCATGCCGCCAAAACTAAAATCGAAAAAACTAATATATATATATATATGAATATATGAGAATTCCCACTTTCCCCAAAAAAGGAGGATTCTATACTTCTTTTTTTTATGCTTGTATTTTAAATTTGGTTTTCTTTGATCCCATTCTTAAAAAAAAAAGAAAAAAATCTCGGGACAAATCGCAACCGTTAACTATAAATTTCTGAACGATTCTTGAAAATTTGGATCTAAGATGTTTTTTTTTCTTAATGAGATAAGAAAATCGAAATTGATACATAACCAATCAATCTTTTTTGAAAAAAAAACTTTCCCTATTTCAATTATAACAGCAACTGTCAATATATGTAAACCCTAGAACATAAATTTTCATTGTTACACAAATATTATCTAATTGGATATCTTATCCATATATAATATATATACTATAGGGAATTTTCAAGAAATTCTCGTGCTTCCCCCTTTTTATAGATTGAATAGAAAATAAAAAATGAACATGACATGTCATGTGCTTTCCCGAACGTGCAATAAAGTAATAAAGATATCTATCTATCTATAGATAGATAGATAGAGTTGGAGTTAGATCTACGTATGTTTAATAAATACAAGCCTTATTACACACTCTAATCGTATTCTCCTATTCTAAAAAAAATAGGTAAAAATTTCTCTCTTTTCTGCGAATTCAAATTCTTTTTTAAACAATTAAAAAGGTTAAGTGCTAAAAAAATCAATTCTATATTGTTTCTGATTATTCGATTAGATCTTTATCTCAGCGAGCAGAGCAAATCCCGAATTGATTTTTTTCGGGTATCAAATCAAATTGGAATATGTAATATCAGAATAATGGTATAAATGGAATCTATTTTTTTTTTTTTGATATGCCTTAAAAAACCCGAAAATGAAAGTGGAATTATTCAATTCGTTTCCATTTTTCTATTTATATTCGAATTTCGATTCTATCTGTTTGTTTTGTTGCAAATTCATAGTTGAGTATAAAATCATATTTTATTTATTCTTCTTTTCATAATAGGTATTTCATACACAGGGTTAGGTAAAATTTCATGTAATTCAGTAAAAAGAAAAAGAACAGAAATTCCATTTTTGCTAAATCTATTCATGTGATTTGAGAAAGAATGACAGCAAATCGTGGGATATTTTTCTATAAAATTCACGGGGAAATTGAAAATGCTTGAGGTTGGAAATGAGGGACTGTCTGCACTACCCGGGTTGAATCAGATACAATTTGAAGGATTTTGTAGGTTCATTGATCGGGGGTTAACAGAAGGACTTTTTAAGTTTCCAAAAATTGAGGATACAGATCAAGAAATGGAATTTCAATTATTTGTGGAAAAATATCAATTGTTAGAACCCTTGATAAACGAAAAAGATGCCGTATATGAATCGCTTACATATTCCTCTGAATTATATGTATCCGCAGGATTAATTTGGAAAAGCAGTAGGGACATACAAGAACAAACTATTTTTATTGGAAACATTCCTCTAATGAATTCCCTGGGAACTTTTATAGTAAATGGAATATACAGAATTGTAATCAATCAAATATTGCAAAGCCCTGGTATCTATTACCGATCAGAATTGGATCATAACGGAATTTCGGTCTATACTGGCACCATAATATCAGATTGGGGGGGGAGATTAGAATTAGAGATTGATAGAAAAGCAAGGATATGGGCTCGTGTGAGTAGAAAACAGAAAATATCTATTCTAGTTCTATCATCAGCTATGGGTTCGAATTTAAACGAAATTCTAGGGAATGTTTGTTATCCTGAAATTTTCGTGTCTTTCTTGAATGATAAGGAGAAAAAAAAAATCGGGTCAAAAGAAAATGCCATTTTGGAGTTTTATCGACAATTTGCTTGTGTAGGTGGAGATCCAGTATTTTCTGAATCTTTATGTAAAGAATTACAAAAAAAATTTTTTCAACAAAGATGTGAATTAGGAAGGATTGGTCGACGAAATATGAACCAAAAGCTGAATCTTGATATACCTCAGAACAATACATTTTTGTTACCGCGAGATATATTGACAGCTACGGATCATTTGATTGGAATGAAATTTGGAATGGGTACACTTGACGATATAAATCATTTGAAAAATAAACGTATTCGTTCTGTAGCAGATCTATTACAAGATCAATTTGGATTGGCCCTGGTTCGTTTAGAAAATATGGTTAGAGGAACTATATGTGGAGCAATTAGACATAAATTGATACCGACTCCTCAGAATTTGGTGACTTCAACTCCATTAACAACTACTTATGAATCCTTTTTTGGATTACATCCATTATCTCAAGTTTTAGATCAAACCAATCCATTGACCCAAATAGTTCATGGGAGAAAATTGAGTTATTTGGGCCCTGGAGGATTGACAGGGCGAACTGCTAGTTTTCGGATACGAGATATCCATCCTAGTCACTATGGACGTATTTGTCCAATTGACACATCTGAAGGAATCAATGTTGGACTTATTGGATCCCTCGCAATTCATGCGAGGATTGGTAGTTGGGGGTCTATAGAAAGTCCATTTTATGAAATCTCTGAGAGATCCAAAAGAATACGCATGTTTTATTTATCACCAAATAGAGATGAATACTATATGGTAACAACAGGAAATTCTTTGGCACTAAATCGAGATATTCAGGAAGAACAGATTGTTCCAGCTCGATACCGTCAAGAATTTCTTACTATTGCATGGGAACAGGTTCATCTTCGAGGTATTTTTCCC
The DNA here is from genome assembly GCF_003935025.1 of Abrus precatorius. Lineage (NCBI taxonomy): Eukaryota > Viridiplantae > Streptophyta > Magnoliopsida > Fabales > Fabaceae > Abrus > Abrus precatorius. Next base: position 1,373,796 of record NW_020874290.1, on the reverse strand, counting down.
TTCCAATATTTTTCTATTGGAGCTTCCCTCATTCCTTTTATCGAGCATAATGATGCGAATCGAGCTTTAATGAGTTCTAATATGCAACGTCAAGCAGTTCCGCTTTCTCGGTCCGAAAAATGCATTGTTGGAACTGGATTGGAACGCCAAGTTGCTTTAGATTCTGGGGTTTCCGCTATAGCCGAATACGAGGGAAACGTCATTTATCCCGATACTGACAAGATCATTTTTGTTGGAAATGGGGTTACTCTAAGCATTCCATTAACTATATATCAACGTTCCAACAAAAATACTTGCATGCATCAAAAACCCCAGGTTCAGCAAGGTAAATACATAAAAAGGGGACAAATTTTAGCGGATGGTGCCTCTACAGTTGGTGGCGAACTCGCTTTGGGAAAAAACGTATTTGTAGCTTATATGCCATGGGAAGGTTACAATTCTGAGGATGCTGTACTCATTAGTGAGCGTTTGGTCTATGAAGATATTTTTACTTCTTTTCACATACGGAAATATGAAATTCAGACTCATATGACAAGCCAGGGTTCTGAAAGAATCACTAATCAAATTCCGCACCTAGAAGCCCATTTACTCCGAAATTTAGACAAAAATGGAATTGTGATCCTGGGATCTTGGGTCGAAACGGGCGATATTTTAGTGGGTAAATTAACGCCTCAAATGGCGAAAGAATCCTCGTATTCCCCGGAAGATAGATTATTACGAGCTATACTTGGCATTCAGGTATCCACCTCAAAGGAAACTTGTCTAAAACTACCTATAGGCGGTAGGGGTCGAGTTATTGATGTGAGATGGATCCAAAAAAAAGGGGGTTCCAGTTATAATCCAGAAATGATTGGTATATATATATTACAGAAACGTGAAATTAAAGTAGGCGATAAAGTGGCCGGGAGACATGGAAATAAGGGTATCGTTTCAAAGATTTTGTCTAGACAGGATATGCCTTATTTGCAAGACGGAAGATCCGTTGATATGGTCTTCAATCCATTAGGGGTACCTTCACGAATGAATGTAGGACAGATATTTGAATCCTCACTCGGGTTAGCGGGAAGTATGCTAGATAGACATTATCGAATAGCACCTTTTGATGAAAGATATGAACAAGAGGCTTCGAGAAAACTAGTGTTTTCTGAATTATATGAAGCCAGTAAACAAACATCGAATCCATGGATATTTGAACCCGAGGATCCGGGAAAAAGCAGAATATTTGATGGAAGAACAGGGAATTCTTTTAAAAAGCCTGTTCTAATGGGAAAGCCTTATATCTTGAAATTAATTCATCAAGTTGATGATAAAATACATGGACGTTCCAGTGGACATTATGCACTTGTTACGCAACAACCCCTTAGAGGAAGGGCCAAACGGGGAGGACAACGGGTAGGCGAAATGGAAGTTTGGGCCCTGGAGGGATTTGGTGTTGCTCATATGTTACAAGAGATGCTTACTTATAAATCGGATCATATTAAAGCTCGCCAAGAAGTACTCGGTACTACGATCATTGGAGGAACAATACCTAAACCTACGGATGCTCCAGAATCTTTTCGATTGCTCGTTCGAGAACTACGATCTTTGGTTATGGAACTGAATCATTTCCTTGTATCTGAGAAGAACTTCCGGATTTATAGGAAGGAAGCTTAATTGAACTGAATCAGAATTTTTATTCTATGATTGATCAGTATAAACATCAACAACTCCGAATTGGATCAGTTTCTCCTCAACAAATAAGTGCTTGGGCAAAAAAAATCCTACCTAATGGAGAGATAGTTGGGGAGGTAAAAAAACCCTATACTTTTCATTACAAAACCAATAAGCCTGAAAAAGATGGATTATTTTGTGAAAGAATTTTTGGGCCTATAAAAAGTGGGATTTGTGCTTGTGGAAATTATCGAGTAATCAGAGATAAAAAGGACGATCCCAAATTTTGTGAACAATGCGGAGTAGAATTTATTGATTCTCGGATACGTAGATATCAAATGGGCTATATAAAACTGGCATGCCTAGTAACTCATGTGTGGTATTTGAAACGGCTTCCTAGTTATATCGCGAATCTTTTAGATAAACCTCTTAAAGAATTAGAGGGTCTAGTATACTGCGATGTGTGATTTGATCAAAATTCCTATTGTACAGATTCCGAATGAGAAACTGTCATTCCATTCAATTGAATTGGGATGCCCTAAATCTGACATGTCTCTTGAAATGAGTAATATGAAGCTCAGAATTATGGATGTATTGAATACTCCCAAATAAAAGGGAATTGGTCTATGGTCGATTCAGTAACAAATAAATATGAATTTCTAGCTGCACGTATCTCGTGAAAGAAAAAGAAATACTTTTTTTGTGGAATTCACTATTCCATCTTTTTTAGAAAGAACTGAAATTATGTTCTAATAAGCAAATATATCATGGTTGCAGAAGCCTATCTATCGCATATAGGCTTAAGGACATCATAGCATAACCGTCGAGGTGACGTCTGGACCTAAAAGATCAAATGGAATGATACATAGACAAGGAAATCCCTTATGAATTCCAGGATACTCCCTTTAATGAATGATTCCATTTTAGGGGATTCCCCATTCGAAGGGGGATAGACTACTCAAGAATTTTACATTTCATTTCTTTTCTGTCGTAATTGAGAATTGGATAAATAATTCAGAAAATATAAAAAAAGAAAAAGAATGCATCAATGAAATGTTGATTAGTCTTTATTGAGAACTTGAGTAAAGAGTAAACCTTTTATTTTAGATTAGGGGTTTTATAGAATTTGAAAGTGGAAACCCTTTGCTTTATCTTTATTTGGTATAACTACTTGAGCCGGATGAGAGGAAACCTTCACGTCCGATTTTGAAAGGGGGAGATCCTATTGGATTGGATCCTATCCAAATTTTTCGTTTGCTAGGCCCGTAGTTAAAAAACCCACTTTCTTACGATTACGAGGTCCATTCGAATATGAAATACAATCCTGGAAACACAGCATACCTATTTTTTTTTCTACCCAAGGTTTCGATATATTTCGAAATCGAGAAATTTCAAGTGGAGCGGGTGCTATCCGAGAACAATTAGCCGATCTGGATTTGAGAATTCTTATTGATTCTTCGTTGATAGAATGGAAAGAATTAGGAGAAGAGGGATCCATGGACAATGAAAATGAATGGGAAGATCGAAAAGTTGGAAGAAGAAAGAATTTTTTGGTTCGACGCATAGAATTAGCTAAACATTTTATCCGAACAAATATAGAACCAGAATGGATGGTTTTATGTCTCTTACCAGTTCTTCCTCCCGAATTGAGACCCATTATTCAAATAGATGGGGGTAAGCTAATGAGCTCGGATATTAATGAACTCTATAGAAGAGTTATCTATCGGAATAATACTCTTATCGATCTATTAACAACAAGTAGATCTACACCAGGAGAATTAGTAATGTGTCAGGAAAAATTGGTACAAGAAGCCGTGGATACACTTCTTGATAATGGAATCCGCGGACAACCAATGAAGGACGGTCATAATAAGGTTTACAAATCATTTTCCGATATAATTGAGGGCAAAGAGGGAAGATTTCGCGAGACTCTGCTTGGCAAACGGGTTGATTATTCGGGACGTTCTGTCATTGTCGTAGGTCCATCACTTTCATTACATCGATGTGGATTACCTCGCGAAATAGCAATAGAACTTTTCCAGACATTTCTAATTCGTGGTCTAATTCGAAAACATTTTGCTTCGAACATAGGAATTGCTAAGAGTAAAATTCGGGAAAAAGAACCGATTGTATGGGAAATACTTCAAGAAGTTATGCGGGGGCATCCCGTATTGCTGAATAGAGCCCCTACTCTGCATAGATTAGGCATACAGGCATTCCAACCCATTTTAGTAGAAGGGCGTGCTATTTGTTTACATCCATTAGTTTGTAAGGGATTCAATGCAGACTTTGATGGGGATCAAATGGCTATTCATGTGCCTTTATCTTTGGAGGCTCAAGCAGAAGCTCGTTTACTTATGTTTTCTCATATGAACCTCTTATCTCCAGCTATTGGGGATCCCATTTCCGTACCAACTCAAGATATACTTATTGGGCTTTACGTATTAACGAGCGGGAATCGTCGAGGTATTTGTTCAAATAGGTATAATCCGTGTAATTGCAGAAATTCGAAAAATGAAAGAATTCGAGATAATAACTATAAGTATACGAAAAAAAAAGAACCTTTTTTTTGTAATTCCTATGATGCAATTGGAGCTTATCAACAGAAAAGAATAGATTTCGATAGTCCTTTGTGGTTCCGATGGCGATTAGATCAACGCATTATTTCGTCAAGAGAAGTTCCTATCGAAGTTCACTACGAATCTTTGGGTACCTATCATGAAATTTATGGGCATTATCTAGTAGTAAGAAGTACAAAAAAAGAAATTCGTTGTATATACATTCGAACCACTGTTGGTCATATTTCTTTTTATCGAGAAATTGAAGAAGCTATACAAGGTTTTTGCCGGACCTATTCATACAGTATATCTAATCATATAGATGGTTGATATGTAAGATAAGTAAATTTATGCTACCAGTGTGGAATTCAGGTCTCCGTGGTTCAACTAGGATCATAGTTTTAAAATTTCTACGCGAATCAAGATAAAGAAAAGGAAGTTTTCCAATCATTGACTCAAATCCATTGTCGAACCGAATCCCACTGAGTGGAATATGGAGGTACTTATGGCAGAACGAGCCAATCTAGTCTTTCACAATAAAGTGATAGGTGGAACTGCCATTAAACGACTTATTAGCAGATTAATAAACCACTTCGGAATGGCATATACATCACACATCCTGGATCAAGTAAAGACTCTGGGATTCCGTCAAGCTACGGCTACATCCATTTCATTAGGAATTGATGATCTTTTAACAATACCTTCTAAAGGATGGCTAGTTCAAGATGCTGAACAACAAATTTTTATTTTGGAAAAACATCATCATTATGGGAATGTACATGCGGTAGAAAAATTACGACAATCCATTGAGATATGGTATGCTACTAGTGAATATTTGAGACAAGAAATGAATCCTAATTTTAGGATGACCGACCCCTTGAATCCAGTCCATATAATGTCTTTTTCAGGAGCTAGAGGAAATGCATCTCAAGTACACCAATTAGTAGGTATGAGAGGATTAATGTCGGATCCACAAGGGCAAATGATTGATTTACCTATTCAAAGCAATTTACGCGAAGGACTGTCTTTAACAGAATATATCATTTCTTGCTACGGAGCCCGTAAAGGGGTTGTAGATACTGCTGTACGAACATCGGATGCTGGATATCTTACACGCAGACTTGTTGAAGTGGTTCAACACATTGTTGTACGTCGAACAGATTGCGGTACCATTCAAGGGATTTCGGTGAATATCCAGAATGGAATGATGCCGGAAATAATTTTGATACAAACATTAATTGGTCGTGTATTAGCAGACGATATATACAGAGGTTCACGATGCATTGCTGTTAGAAATCAAGATATTGGAATTGGACTTATCAATCGATTCAAAACTTTTCAAACACAACCAATATCTATTCGAACCCCCTTTACCTGTAGGAATACATCTTGGATCTGCCGATTATGTTATGGCCAAAGTCCTACTCATGGCCACTTAGTGGAATTAGGAGAAGCTGTAGGTATTATTGCGGGTCAATCTATTGGAGAACCGGGTACTCAACTAACATTAAGAACTTTTCATACCGGTGGAGTATTCACAGGGGGTACTGCGGAACATGTGCGAGCGCCTTCTAATGGAAAAATTAAATTCAATGAGGATTTGGTTCATCCTACACGTACACGTCATGGGCATCCTGCTTTTCTATGTTCTATAAACTTGTATGTAACTATTGAAAGTGACGATATTATACATAATGTGATTATTCCACCAAAAAGTTTTTTATTAGTTCAAAATGATCAATATGTAAAATCGGAACAAGTGATTGCTGAGATTCGTGCGGGAACATACACTTTGAATTTGAAGGAAAAGGTTCGAAAACATGTTTATTCTGACTCAGAAGGAGAAATGCATTGGAGTACCGATGTATACCATGCATCAGAATTTAGATATAGTAATGTCCATATCTTACCAAAAACAAGTCATTTATGGATATTATCAGGAAAGTCGTACAGGGTCGGTTCAGTCTCTTTTTCACTCCGCAAGGATCAAGATCAAATGAACATTCATTCTCTTTCTACTGGAGAAAGAAATATTTGTAACCTTTTAGTAAGTAATGAACAAGTAAGACATAAATTCTTTAGTTTCAATCTTTCTGGTAAAAAAGAAGGAAGGATTCCTGATTATTCAATATTGAATCAAATCATATGTATGGATTATTGTCATTTTACACATCTTGCTATTTTCCATGACACTTCGGATTTATTAGCAAAGAGGCGAAGAAATAGATTCATCATTCCATTTCCATTCCAATCGATTCAAGAACGAGACAAAGAACTAATGTCCCCTTCCGGTATCTCGATTGAAATACCAATCAATGGTATTTTTCGTAGAAATAGTATTCTTGCTTATTTCGATGATCCTCAATACCGAACGCAGAGTTCAGGAATTACAAAATATAGGACTATAGGAATAAATTCCATTTTTAAAAAAGAGGATTTTTTAATTGAGTATCAAGGAGTTAAAGAATTTAAGCCAAAATACCAAATCAAAGTAGATCGATTTTTTTTCATTCCCGAGGAAGTGCATATTTTACCCGAATCTTCTTCCATAATGATACGGAACAATAGTATCGTTGGAGTAGATACACCAATAACTTTAAATATAAGAAGTCGAGTAGGTGGATTGGTCCAAATGGAGAAGAAAAAAAAAAAGATTGAAGTAAAAATATTTTCCGGGGATATCTATTTTACTGGAGAGATGGATAAGATATCCCGACACAGTGCCATCTTGATACCATCCGGAACGGTAAAACAAAATTCAAAGGAAGCAAAAAAAATGAAAAATTGGATCTATGTCCAATGGATCACAATTACCAAAAAAAAGTATTTTGTTTTGGTTCGACCCGTAATTCTATATGAAATAGCGGACGGTATCCATTTAGTAAAACTTTTTCCCCAAGATAGGTTCCAGGAAAGAAATGATCTGGAACTTAAAGTTATTAATTATATTCTTTCTGGAAATGGAAAATCAATTCCGGGAATTTCTAATACAAGGATTCAATTAGTTCGGACTTGTTTAGTCTTGAATTGGGATCAAGACAAAACAAGTTCTTCTATCGAAAATGCCCACGCTTCTTTTGTTCAAGTAAGTACAAATGGTTTGATTAGGGATTTCCTAAGAATTGACTTAGTGAAATCTCATATTTCATATATCAGAAAAAGAAATGATCCGTCCAGTTCAGGATTGATCTCAGATAATGAGTCGGATCGGACCTTTATCAATCCATTTTTTTCTATTTATTCGAAGGCAAAAATTCAACAATCACTTAGACAAAATCACGGAACTATTCGTATGTTGTTGAATAGAAATGAGAAATGTCGATCTTTGATAATTTTGTCATCATCTAATTGTTTTCAAATAGGACCATTCAACGATAGAAAATATTACAATGGGATAAAAGAAGGAATTCAAAAAATTCAAATAGATTCCATAATTCCAATTAAGAATTTGTTTGGTCCTTTAGGAATAGCCCTTCAAGTTGCAAATTATTATTCATTTTTTCGTTTAATAACTCATAATCAGATCTTAATGAATAATAATTTGCAACTTGACAAATTAAAGGAAACTCTTCAAGTATTCAAATATTATTTAATGGACGAAAATGAGAGAATTTATAAACCTGATAGATGCAGTAATATCGTTTTAAATCCATTCTATTTGAATTGGCATTTTATCCATCACAATTATTATGAAAAAACGTTTCCAATAATAAGTCTTGGGCAATTTATTTGTGAAAATGTATGTATAGTGCAAACGAAAAATGCACCACACTTAAAATCGGGTCAAGTTCTAACTATTCAAATGGATTCTGTAGGAATAAGATCGGCTAACCCTTATTTGGCAACTCCAGGAGCAACTGTTCATGGACATTATGGAGAAATACTTTATGAAGGAGATATATTAGTTACATTTATATATGAAAAATCGAGATCTGGTGATATAACACAAGGTCTTCCAAAAGTAGAACAGGTATTAGAAGTGCGTTCAATTGATTCAATATCGATGAAGCTAGAAAAGAGAGTTGACACTTGGAACGGATATATAACAAGAATTCTCGGCATTCCTTGGGGATTCTTGATCGGTGCCGAGTTAACTATAGCGCAAAGTCGTATTTCTTTGGTTAATAAAATTCAAAAAGTTTATCGATCCCAGGGAGTTCACATCCATAATAGACATATAGAAATTATTGTGCGTCAAATAACATCAAAAGTCTTGGTTTCAGAAAATGGAATGTCTAATGTTTTTTCACCCGGCGAACTAATTGGATTGTTGCGAGCCGAACGAGCGGGCCGTGCCTTGGAAGAAGCAACTTGCTACCGAGCTCTATTATTGGGAATAACAAAAACATCTCTGAATACTCAAAGTTTTATATCTGAAGCAAGTTTTCAAGAAACTGCTAGAGTTTTAGCAAAAGCCGCTCTCCGGGGTCGTATAGATTGGTTGAAAGGTCTGAAAGAGAACGTTGTTTTAGGGGGAATGATACCCGTTGGTACCGGATTAAAAAGAATAATGCACCGTTCAAAGCCAAGGCAACATAACAAGATTACCTTGGAATCAAAAAAGAAAAATTTATTCGAGGACGAAATGAGAGATATTTTGTTCCACCACAGAGAATTCTTTTTTTTCATTTCAAAGAATTTATGCGATACATCAGAACAATCTAAGATTTAATGATTCCTAAGAGCGGATTCATCCCCCTACCCTAAATGCGATCATTTTTGGGGGTAGTAAAAGAAAGATAATAAAAAAAAAGAATAATAAATAGAAAAAAATGGTCTAATCATGTATCAATGGCCAATCTTCGGTAGAAGAGAAGGTTCCATCGGAACAATTTTTTATTTCTATTTCACGATACCTGGTCTTTTTTTTTCTATTTTTTTTTTTTTTTGAAAAAAAAAAGTGTGGGGATAAATATAAATGACAAAAAGATATTGGAACATAATTTTGGAAGAGATGATGGAAGCAGGAGTTCATTTTGGCCACGGTACTAGAAAATGGAATCCTAAAATGGAACCTTATATATCTGCAAAGCGTAAGGGTATTCATATTACAAATCTTACTAGAACTGCTCGGTTTTTATCAGAAGCTTGTGATTTAGTTTTTGACGCAGCAAGTAAGGGAAAACAATTCTTAATTGTTGGTACCAAAAAAAAAGCAGCTGATTCAGTAGCGCGGGCGGCAATAAGAGCTCGGTGTCATTATGTTAATAAAAAATGGCTCGGCGGTATGTTAACGAATTGGTATACTACAGAAACGAGACTTCATAAGTTCAGGGACTTGAGAATGCAACAAAAGACGGGGAGACTCAACTGTTTTCCAAAAAGAGATGCTGCTATATTGAAAAGACAATTATCTCATTTGGAAACATATCTTGGTGGCATTAAATATATGACGGGGTTACCCGATATTGTAATAATCGTCGATCAGCAAGAAGAATATACGGCTCTTCGAGAATGTATAACTTTGGAAATTCCAACGATTTGTTTAATCGATACAAATTGTGACCCGGACCTCGCCGATATTTCGATTCCAGCTAATGATGATGCTATAGCCTCAATCCGATTAATTCTTAACAAATTAATATTTGCAATTTGTGAGGGTCGTTCTAGCTATATACGAAATTTTTGATTAATAATAAGATAAATGAATTATTTGATTTGGTTGGGGAGATTCATAGATTTATGAAATCGGTTATTATACTATTACTAAATCGCACAAAAGAAAGAGAAAAATATAAAAAGAACAAACGGAAATATTATGTGATTAGTCGGTATTCAAAATCAAAAATGAAAGTAGACAAATCAAAAAGGAAAGGAGATGGTTGAATTAAAATAATTCCCTTTCAATTTCAATTTCTTTTAAGAGGGCAGGACAATATGAATGTTTTATTATGTTCCATCAACACATTAAAAAGATTATACGATATATCTGCTGTGGAAGTGGGTCAACATTTCTATTGGCAAATAGGGGGTTTCCAAGTGCATGCCCAAGTACTTATTACTTCTTGGGTTGTAATTGCTATCTTATTAGTTTCAGTCATTCTAGTTGTTCGAAATCTGCAAACCATTCCCACTTTTGGTCAGAATTTTTTTGAATATGTTCTTGAATTCATTCGAGACGTGAGCAAAAGTCAGATTGGAGACGAATATGGTCCGTGGGTTCCATTTATTGGAACTATGTTTTTATTTATTTTTGTTTCTAATTGGTCAGGGGCTCTTTTGCCTTGGAAAATAATACAGTTACCTCACGGGGAGTTAGCTGCGCCCACAAATGATATAAATACTACCGTTGCATTAGCTTTACTTGCGTCAGTAGCATATTTCTATGCGGGTCTTTCAAAAAAGGATTAGCTTATTTTAGTAAATACATCCAACCAACTCCAATCCTTTTACCGATTAACATCTTAGAAGATTTCACAAAACCCTTATCGCTTAGTTTTCGACTTTTCGGAAATATATTAGCTGATGAATTAGTAGTTGTTGTTCTTGTTTCTTTAGTGCCTTTAGTAGTTCCTATACCTGTCATGTTCCTTGGATTATTTACAAGCGGTATTCAAGCTCTTATTTTTGCTACTTTAGCTGCGGCTTATATAGGTGAATCCATGGAAGGCCATCATTGACTAGTTGTCGAAAAAAGTCTTTTTCGTTTAGCCCACCGCACATACACTGCGGCTCAAGATAATCTATTTTGGGAACAACATATATAATAGAAAGAAATTTGGAATAATAATAAAGAAAAAGGGTTATTCTCCCCCCCCCCCCAAAAAAAATAAAGATGCAATAAAGTATAAATAAAATCAATATACAATTTAATGTAATAGTAAAATAGAAAAGATTACCAGAAAATTGTAAAAAAACTAGGAAAGAGATCCATCCAAAAGATCTTTTTCCTAGTTTTCCTAAAAAGACTTTTTGTTTGACCTATTTCGATTTTCCTCCAATGAATATTTTTTTTGTATTGTTATATTTTGTTTTGTTCATTCCATTTTTTGTTCATTCAATTATAACTATAACATATTAAATATTATTCTATATATATTATTAGATTATTTATTACTATTATTAGATATTAGATTCGATTATATATATAGAATTTAGATATATATATCTAATTCGATTAAGATATATTAGTATATTAGATATTCTATATTAGAAAAGTATAATATTTACATGTGATAAAAATATGCTATATAGAACTAGAACAGATTCCCGTTTCATTCATTCACATTCAATTTAACGATTGACCAAAAGATAATTCAAAAAAGAATTACATTTTTATCACTCAAATTCCAATATTTCTCTGCAATAATTCAGTCTAACGAATTGATTTCGATTTTGTATATCCATATCGGATAATAATAAAAGGATGAAAGAAGGATTTTCAAAAAAAAACCAAGATTCAAAAAAAATAGAGTAGGAGTGGGGGAAGTCAAACTGGGTATATATAATCCAATCACTATAAAACAACTCCTTCTTTTTTTTTTTAGATTTCAAATAATGATTCTCGAATCTGATTGAAACTAAAACACAAATAATTGGTTTACGGCATGGAAGAAATACATGTATATGTGATATTATATATAAACTAGTTATATATGAACTAACTATATATCTAAAAAAACTAACATTATATATCTAAAATTGCCCTGCTACTACTGTCAATTTCGATAGGGATTTAAAAAACAAAGTCCTTCCGTTTCATCTCTAATTATGAATTGAATAGTAAGAAATTCAAAAAAAAAAAGAACGAAGAATTCAAAGAAGAGTTCCAAATTTAGGGTAAGATAAAAACTAAAATTGTATGGATTCACAAAAAAACTACGTGGATAGAAAAGAAAAAATGAATATCGAACTAATTTGGATAGTTCAATAACTATTGTTATTTCAATTCGGAATTCTTAATTATTTCAACTGGATAAATCCTGGTGATTGAGTAATTAAGTCATAATTTATTGGTTGATTATATCATTAACTATTTCTTTTCTTTATTATTATTTATTTTTTATTTGGGGTGCGAGGAACTTATCATGAATCCACTGATTTCTGCCGCTTCCGTTATTGCTGCTGGGTTGGCCGTCGGGCTTGCTTCTATTGGACCTGGGGTTGGTCAAGGCACTGCTGCAGGGCAAGCTGTAGAAGGGATTGCGCGACAACCAGAGGCAGAGGGAAAAATACGGGGTACTTTATTGCTTAGTCTGGCTTTTATGGAAGCTTTAACAATTTATGGATTGGTTGTAGCATTAGCGCTTTTATTTGCGAATCCTTTTGTTTAGTTTAATCTTAAAAAAATAAATATATATATCCTTTTTCCGTGGACTTGCTTTGCTGTTCTTGCTTTGTCGAATTATATTAAGATTTCACTCTGATTTGTCTTCTTCCTTCTCTTTTTTAGCCCCCCTTTTTTAGTTTTATAAAATTTATCGAAAGTGTTAAAAACAACTATAAGAGATTTATGTAATTGACATAAGAAGTGGTATCGAATTCTACTAAGTATCATTCTTATAGGGAATCCTCCAATTGATTGATCAATTCAAATAATATATATATTAATATATACATATCTAAATAGATATATATATTTAGATATGTATTAATAGAATATTATTATTATTAAATGAATATTATTACTATTCATATTATTACTTATAATTACTAATAATTAATATGAATTTTTAGTAAAGAATGATATTTTTATTATATATAATAAAAATATCATATAAAAAAGAAATAACTAAAAAATAAAAAAATAGGAATTGTAGAAGGATAATTAGTCTATCCATAAAAGGAGATGAGATCATATGAAAAATATAACCGATTCTTTCCTTTACTTGGGCTACTGGCGATCCGCCGGAAGTTTCGGGTTTAATACCGATATTTTAGCAACAAATCCAATAAATCTAAGCGTAGTGCTAGGTGTATTGGTTTTTTTTGGAAAGGGAGTGTGTGCGAGTTGTTAATTTCAAAGAATAGATTGGATCCAACCAATTGCACTTTTTTTTTCGTTATAACTAAGAAAATGTGCATAATCCCGCGAATTACTTCTCAATAAATTTTATTTTTTGAAAAAAAAAAAATATTTAAGAACCATAGCATTTCGCGATTCATTAGTAAATCCACTTTGATTCTCTATTAACCCAAAATTTTGGACTATTACCATGGTTAAAGTAAACAATTTGAAGTCTAGACGCAGTGTAGTACTCTTTCTACCACTATGTTAATACAGAAATGAAATGATTTCAAAAAATTTTTACAATTTTTCGATATAGAACACTCATGTCGATAAAACAGCTTGAACCCTCTTTACGGTGAAAAATTGTAAAAACGTTCAATTTCACCCTCCATTTATACAATGCGGAATCGATGACCTATGTATAAATTTATAAGAATTCTTTGGATTTGAAGAAAAAAAACAACTTTGCTGACAATTATTTTTTTGGTCAGAAGAGTCCTCCGAATATTCTGGTCTTGTATTGGTAATCGTTTTAAATATTTTTTCAATCTTTTTTTTTATAAATAGAGAAGAGAGGATAGGCTCATTACATAAAAAAAGATAAGAAAATTTCCCATAACATAAGTAATTGAGTGTGAGAGCCAAATGAATCGAAAGATTCATGTTTGGTTCGGGAAGAGATCATAGACATTTTGAAATGAATGGAAAGAGAATCTACTTTCATTAAATGATTTATTAGATAATCGAAAACAGAGAATCTTAAGAACTATTCGAAATTCAGAAGAACTACGGGAAAGAGCTGTTCAACAGCTGGAAAAAGCCCAGGCCCGCTTAAGGAAAGTCGAAACGGAAGCAGATCGGTTTCGAGTGAATGGCTATTCTGAGATAGAACGAGAAAAATTAAATTTAATTAATTCAATTTATACGACTTTGGAACAATTAGAAAATTACAAAAATGAAACCATTTATTTTGAACAACAAAGGGTGATTAATCAAGTCCGACAACGGGTTTTACAACAAGCCTTACAGGGAGCTCTTGAAACTCTGAATAGTTGCTTGAATAACGAGTTACATTTACGTACTGTCAATGCTAATATTGGCATGTTTGGGACGATGAAAGAAAAAAATAAGTGATTAGTCCTTCTACTATAATATCTACTATAGTATAGAGTATAGGCATTATTTTTTTCTTCTAAAAAAAAATTAAGAAATATTCATGGTAACCATTCGTGCAGATGAAATTAGTAAAATTATCCGTGAACGTATTGAGCAATATAATACCGAAGTAAAAATTGTAAATACTGGTACCGTACTTCAAGTAGGCGACGGTATTGCTCGTATTTATGGTCTTGATGAAGTAATGGCGGGTGAATTAGTGGAATTTGAAGAGGGTACTATAGGCATTGCTTTGAATTTGGAATCAAAAAATGTTGGTGTTGTATTAATGGGTGATGGTTTGATGATACAAGAGGGAAGTTCGGTAAAAGCAACAGGAAGAATTGCTCAGATACCAGTAAGTGAGGCTTATTTGGGTCGTGTTATAAATGCCTTGGCTAAACCTATTGACGGTCGAGGAGAAATTTCAGCTTCGGAATCTCGATTAATCGAATCTCCCGCTCCCGGTATTATTTCGAGACGTTCCGTATATGAGCCTCTTCAAACAGGACTTATTGCTATTGATTCGATGATCCCCATAGGTCGTGGCCAACGAGAATTAATTATTGGAGATAGACAAACGGGTAAAACAGCAGTAGCTACAGATACAATTCTCAATCAACAGGGACAAAATGTAATATGTGTTTATGTAGCTGTTGGTCAAAAAGCATCTTCTGTGGCTCAAGTGGTGACTACTTTACAAGAAAGAGGAGCAATGGAATACACTATTATAGTAGCTGAAACAGCAGATTCTCCAGCTACATTACAATACCTCGCCCCTTATACAGGAGCAGCTCTGGCTGAATATTTTATGTACCGCGAACGTCACACTTTAATCATTTATGATGATCCCTCCAAACAAGCACAGGCTTATCGCCAAATGTCTCTTCTATTACGAAGACCCCCAGGTCGCGAAGCCTATCCAGGGGATGTTTTTTATTTGCATTCGCGTCTTTTGGAAAGAGCCGCTAAATCAAGTTCTCAACTAGGCGAAGGAAGTATGACTGCTTTACCAATAGTTGAAACACAATCGGGAGATGTTTCAGCTTATATTCCTACTAATGTAATTTCTATTACAGATGGCCAAATATTCTTATCCGCCGATTTATTCAATGCTGGAATCAGACCGGCAATTAATGTCGGTATTTCCGTTTCCAGAGTTGGATCGGCGGCTCAAATTAAAGCCATGAAACAAGTAGCTGGTAAATTAAAATTGGAATTGGCACAATTCGCAGAATTAGAAGCTTTTGCACAATTCGCGTCTGATCTTGATAAAGCTACTCAAAATCAATTGGCAAGAGGTCAACGATTGCGCGAGTTGCTTAAACAATCCCAATCAGCCCCTCTCACTGTAGAAGAACAGATAATAACTATTTATACCGGAACGAATGGTTATCTTGATTCATTAGAAATTGGACAGGTAAGGAAATTTCTTGTTGAGTTACGTGCTTACTTAAAAATGAATAAACCCCAATTCAAAGAAATAATATCTTCTACCAAGACATTCACTGGGGAAGCGGAAGCCCTTTTGAAGGAAGTTATTCAAGAACAGATGGAACTCTTTTTACTCCAAGAACAAGTAGAAAAAAATTGATTAATAACTAACCAATTTTCTAATTATTATCTTTTAAAATCTTTTCTTTTAATTTGAATATAATTAATAATATTATATTAATTCGAATATAAAATAAATAATAAAATAATAAGAAATTCATGATTATTAAAGATTTATATATAGAAAGGGATAAAGCATAAATTGTATATATATATAAGATAAGTTATTCTTCTAAAGAAAGTTTTAGTGGCTCTTGCTCAGTTCAAATCATTCAAGATATTCTATTTTTAGAAATACGGAAATAAAAGGAAATATATAGGCAAATTATTTGCGTCCAATAGGATTTGAACCTATACCTAAGGTTTAGAAGACCTCTGTCCTATCCATTAGACAATGGACGCTTCTCTTTTTTTCTTTAACCTTTTTTTAAACCTTAGTTTAAAAAAGGTTAAAGAAAAAAAGAATTCTATCTATCTATCTATAGATAGATATAGATAGATAGAATAAAAAAAAAATAGAATAATAAATAAATAATCAAATTCAATTGAATATAAATAACGAAAACTAAGTTAAAAAAGAAAAATGAATAATTAACAAATTCACTAAGAAATTTAGATTCATTCTAGAATAGAAAAAAGATAGATTCGAATAGAATAAATAGAGAGATAGGATATAAGCGGGTAGCGGGAATCGAACCCGCATCGTTAGCTTGGAAGGCTAGGGGTTATAGTCGACGTTGATTCATCATTATGATTTAACGTCTCTAATTCAAAGCCGAACGTGAAACTTTTGTTTCATTCGGCTCCTTTATGGAAGAAATTAAGAGATGGAAGACATGAAAAAAAAAATTGACCCATAACATCTATGTCAGCCTTTTTGTTTTGTAGAAATACATTTGAAACACCTTGCTTTTTAGATGATCCCTATAGAATAGGAGTATTATAACAATCTGTGTGTGTGTTTTTTCTAGTTATTTCGTTCTCTATTTCTATTTGAGAGAATCTTTAGGAAAAGAATAAAATTTCCGTCGAGCTAAAAAAATATGTTGATGTCTCTAGTAAACTAAAAAAATCGTTTAACAGCTATTTTGTTTCAATCTCTACAATACAAAAAAAATGAAAGATTTAGTTACGATTAGAAATAAGCTTTCTATATCTTTCTCCATGGATCCTTTACGCATACTCAAAAAATTCGGATTATTGATCCAATTCCAAAAACTTATGTTTCATAATTTTAGAACTCAATTTGTCAATTTAAAAAAAATGGATTCTTTTTGTATACAAATTACGATAATGTATATTATACCGCAAATCGTTCGTTGAGAGGTATAAAGGATTAGATCCCTTTAAGTAAGAAATAAAGTTTTTGATCGGGATATGAATCAAACGGGGGATCCCTTAACTATTAAAGGGTCCATGGAACGAATCGCACTTTTACCACTAAACTATACCCGCTACAATACAATTATTGTATATAAATGAACCTTTTGTCGAACAAGGCAATCAGACGTAATTAAGAAATAGGAATAGAATATTATGATAATTAGAGTGTTGACATGTTTCGTAAGGGAGACTCCTAATGAAATCCAATTAGGAAAAGGGGGCGAATTTCTTTTTTGGATTTTGTGTTTGCTAAAGTGAAGGTGTTTTTTTTTTACAGATACATCGCGACAAAACTACTTAATTTATAACAAAAAAATGCATTGCGCAGGAATGCAAAAAAAATGACATTATATATATACGTTACCAGAAAGAAGGAGTAATCAAAAATGACATTTTGATCTTATATCATTTTGGTTCTATATCATAGGAATATATCAGTATTTTTGATTTATGTTTGATCGTGTTTAAATTACCAGTTTTTTTTTTTCAAATCAAATACATTCAAATAAATCATTGTTATCCAGTATTCATGGGAATAAAAAGAGCCCGGCTAGGTACTGGCCGGGCTTTGGCTGTAGAAAAAAAAAAAAAGAAAAAAAAATTAGAATTATATATATATATAGATAGATATCATTTTTCTATTCTATAGAATAATATAGAAAATAATGAATAGAAATCAAATAGAAAAAAAAAAAGAGAGAGAGAAAAATAAGACATAAAAAAGGATCTTTTTTTTTTCAAGCCCTATTTTTTTTCTTTTTGTTTATGCGATATAACATAAACATAGTAATTCCATTTTTTTTTTTCAATTCGGGAGAGATGGCTGAGTGGACTAAAGCGTCGGATTGCTAATCCGTTGTACAAATTTGTGTACCGAGGGTTCGAATCCCTCTCTTTCCGTTTCCGTTGATGATTTGGTATTTTTTTTTTCACTTTTTTTTGTTTTACTTGTTTGTTTGATTTTTTTATTTACTAGTTAAAGATGTAAAATAGATAAAATCCTAACACAATAGTTCAAAATCCAGCACAAGCAAGAAAAACACAGAATCCATTTTTTTTATTCTTCACGTCCTGGATTACGTCCTGGATCGTTAGATAGGAATCCAAAGATGAAAAGAGAAACGAAGAATATCACTACCGTGTAAACAAATAATTTTAGAGTAAGCATTATAAAATCTCCAAGATAATTAAAAAAAAACGACAAAGAAAAAGAATGGATTCTCTTATATTAGACATTTTTTTCTTTTGATATTTTGTTTCTAAGAAATGAAGTCATTACGAGGAAATAATATATATATATCAATTTCGAAAATGGATTTGATTTGTAGTAAGAGTTGATCCTTTTCTTACCATTTTCCATAATTACTATTACCAAAAAGATTTTTCATCTAGGTATTATGTTGGTGGTGGGCTCAAATCAAATAATAGGATTTCTCAATGGAAAAAAACGTAGATGATGAATGGTCCGGATTTTTCGTGTCTATCAAAAAATTTCAATATTCGAATCGAGAATTTACGCTGTAAGACTTATCTGATCTTAAAAATGGTTCAAAATGTTCGAATTTTTGTTTTCGAATAAATTCTGAATGAATTTTTTTAGGACATTATTCAAATTAAGGATCTCATCGAAAACTTACAGCAGCTTGCCAAACAAAAGCTAAGAGAAAAAAGAGTACGGGTATTACTGGCATAATATCTACAATTGGATTCAAAAAAGCGTAGGCTTCAGGCAATTTCGCCAAGAAAAAACTACTTGAATAAAGGACGGAGTGAATACAAATACAGACCAAACTAAGGATATTAAGCATAACAAACATTTTGTTCTTTCTTTAAAAAAATAAATTTAATTTTTTCTTTTTTTTTGAATTCTAATTTTCATTTTTAGAATATTGTATTATGTAATGTATATATGTATAATTTATATCAATATAATTATATATATTATAATATATATATAATTAGAATAATATTCTAATAAATAATATATATATATAATAGGAATAAAATTTATAAAAATGAATATTAATTAATGAGTAAAACTAAAAAAAAATGAATCAAGATCAGACTCCCAAAATCCTTCTTTGATTTGAACTTATCCAGTTCAAAATCTTTTCATTCTAAAACAAAAAATAGAAGAAATCCGATTTTCATACAATATCTTAATTGAATTCTATGTAATGATCAATAAATTGAGTTTTATTCCACATTTAGTCCCATCCAATCAAAATCTTAACAACAATTGAATTTAACAAATTTTGGAACTGAAATAAATTGACGAACAACCAATACCAACACAAAAATAGTGTTTATTAGTGTCAAATCGAAAATGGGGCGTGGCCAAGCGGTAAGGCAACGGGTTTTGGTCCCGCTATTCGGAGGTTCGAATCCTTCCGTCCCAGAACATATCCATTCATGATGGATATCATATTTGAATACAAATTGTATATTTGGAATAAGGATTACCTTTTTTTGTAATCATTATGGATGACTAATTATAGTGGATAGCTAATTATCTATCTATATATATTTATATATAGATAGATAATTTTTTCATATTTCTTTCTTTTTTTTTCTAATATTTTTTTTTGAAGAAATTCTAATTTTTTCTATTTTACAAACTATCAAAATAAAGTAGCAAATTTATTCATACAATATCGAATTTGAATTTTTTTTGACTTCTTTCTTTTTTTTTTAGAAATTCTTCCGTTATATAAAAGAAAAAAACCTAGAAGTAAAAAGGATAGATTATTACGTATCCATTGAATCAATGACTATTCACGATTTCATAATTGAATCAATTACATACCGGATCCAAGCTAAAGGAATGTTATGGTAAAACTTCGTTTGAAACGATGTGGTAAAAAGCAACGTGCGACTTGAAAGACATGATTCGATTAGGTGTGGATTCTTACATCCGCCATCTTTTTTTCTAGTATATAGAAATCGAGATGCTCTTGACTCGACATCGTTTGTTCCACTCCACTAGAACTAACTTATTGTTTTGGGGACGGGAAGGGGATTGATGATGTAAATATTCCCTGATGGAGCTCGAGTTGATTCCTTTCTCAGCGAACTTCCCCCCCCTCATCTTCTTATCGGATATCACTATATTAGGTGGACAAAGAGCTCTATTACCGTATCGCAGTGAGCTTTTAGCCTGGACAAATTATAGCATACTCGAGCTAGGTACAAGACTTTGTACAAGTATCTCTTTTGATAGAAAATTCGAAAGAGATCCAAATTCGAACAAGCGTTTCAAAATTTGTTGGATTAGTAACAATTTATCGATCGAAAGTGTATCTGCGGGAATCAAACTTCTATTCGGTATGATTCTTCGAGAAAGAAAAAATGGTATGTGTTTGCTTCCATTTTTTTAACGATTAAAGATTCCTGAAGTAAGTTCTAAACCCAATGATTTCAAGGAAAAACTAAAAGATACTGGAACAAAGTAAATACCATTTTCAATTTGTCTCATCAATTCTATTTAGAAAAAAAAACATAGATTCTTAAAGTAACAAGATACACAACGAAATAGGGGGGTAGAGAGCTTCCGCTCAATAAATGAAATACATAAAGGCTTCTCTTAGTGGTCAGTCTCTGTTTCATTACATACTCTCTTATCTCTGTCGTCTTCCATACCCCTCACACGCTGCTCGTCGTCCATACGTCCCTCGCGAGGGTACCTTGTGTTTTTGAGAGAGATAAAGGAAAAACAAAGCCTTTTATGTATTTCATTTATTGAGCCAGGCTCTCTCCCCCCGTTTTCTTGTCTGTGCTTCTTTCAACTTTAGAAGTCTTATTGTATTATCGCTCAGCTGACAGGTTTACTAGTTATTTCTTAATCGCTACCTGATACCTAGAGTTCAGGAACTCTATGACTACCACCTACTTGCTGGTTCTTTTTTTTTCCTTGATATACCTACTTTCAATATTACTACTCTTATTCTTTTTGAATAAAAGCAATAACGGTCACCTGTGGGGGTAAAATAATCTTAATTACGAACACAAATATCAAGATGACGGATAGCTAATATAGTAATGCGTTGGAACCATCAATTTTGGGAAGAGAGATGGAGCAGGAAGTCATTTCCCAGGCCCACGGGGACTAGAAGAAAAAGTGGGAATCCTAAAATGGAACGGCGGTTATAACTGCAAAGCGTAAGGGTATTCATATTACAAAATCTTACTAGAACTGCTCGGTTTTTATCAGAAGCTTGTGATTTAGTTTTTGACGCAGCAAGTAAGGGAAAACAATTCTTAATTGTTGGTACCAAAAAAAAGCAGCTGATTCAGTAGCGCGGGCGGCAATAAGAGCTCGGTGTCATTATGTTAATAAAAATGGCTCGGCGGTATGTTAACGAATTGGTATACTACAGAAACGAGACTTCATAAGTTCAGGGACTTGAGAATGCAACAAAAGACGGGGAGACTCAACTGTTTTCCAAAAAGAGATGCTGCTATATTGAAAAGACAATTATCTCATTTGGAAACATATCTTGGTGGCATTAAATATATGACGGGGTTACCCGATATTGTAATAATCGTCGATCAGCAAGAAGAATATACGGCTCTTCGAGAATGTATAACTTTGGAAATTCCAACGATTTGTTAATCGATACAAATTGTGACCCGGACCTCGCCGATATTTCGATTCCAGCTAATGATGATGCTATAGCCTCAATCCGATTAATTCTTAACAAATTAATATTTGCAATTTGTGAGGGTCGTTCTAGCTATATACGAAATTTTTGATTAATAATAAGATAAATGAATTATTTGATTTGGTTGGGGAGATTCATAGATTTATGAAATCGGTTATTATACTATTACTAAATCGCACAAAAGAAAGAGAAAAATATAAAAAGAACAAACGGAAATATTATGTGATTAGTCGGTATTCAAAATCAAAAATGAAAGTAGACAAATCAAAAAGGAAAGGAGATGGTTGAATTAAAATAATTCCCTTTCAATTTCAATTTCTTTTAAGAGGGCAGGACAATATGAATGTTTTATTATGTTCCATCAACACATTAAAAAGATTATACGATATATCTGCTGTGGAAGTGGGTCAACATTTCTATTGGCAAATAGGGGGTTTCCAAGTGCATGCCCAAGTACTTATTACTTCTTGGGTTGTAATTGCTATCTTATTAGTTTCAGTCATTCTAGTTGTTCGAAATCTGCAAACCATTCCCACTTTTGGTCAGAATTTTTTTGAATATGTTCTTGAATTCATTCGAGACGTGAGCAAAAGTCAGATTGGAGACGAATATGGTCCGTGGGTTCCATTTATTGGAACTATGTTTTTATTTATTTTTGTTTCTAATTGGTCAGGGGCTCTTTTGCCTTGGAAAATAATACAGTTACCTCACGGGGAGTTAGCTGCGCCCACAAATGATATAAATACTACCGTTGCATTAGCTTTACTTGCGTCAGTAGCATATTTCTATGCGGGTCTTTCAAAAAAAGGATTAGCTTATTTTAGTAAATACATCCAACCAACTCCAATCCTTTTACCGATTAACATCTTAGAAGATTTCACAAAACCCTTATCGCTTAGTTTTCGACTTTTCGGAAATATATTAGCTGATGAATTAGTAGTTGTTGTTCTTGTTTCTTTAGTGCCTTTAGTAGTTCCTATACCTGTCATGTTCCTTGGATTATTTACAAGCGGTATTCAAGCTCTTATTTTTGCTACTTTAGCTGCGGCTTATATAGGTGAATCCATGGAAGGCCATCATTGACTAGTTGTCGAAAAAAGTCTTTTTCGTTTAGCCCACCGCACATACACTGCGGCTCAAGATAATCTATTTTGGGAACAACATATATAATAGAAAGAAATTTGGAATAATAATAAAGAAAAAGGGTTATTCTCCCCCCCCCCCCAAAAAAAATAAAGATGCAATAAAGTATAAATAAAATCAATATACAATTTAATGTAATAGTAAAATAGAAAAGATTACCAGAAAATTGTAAAAAAACTAGGAAAGAGATCCATCCAAAAGATCTTTTTCCTAGTTTTCCTAAAAAGACTTTTTGTTTGACCTATTTCGATTTTCCTCCAATGAATATTTTTTTTTGTATTGTTATATTTTGTTTTGTTCATTCCATTTTTTGTTCATTCAATTATAACTATAACATATTAAATATTATTCTATATATATTATTAGATTATTTATTACTATTATTAGATATTAGATTCGATTATATATATAGAATTTAGATATATATATCTAATTCGATTAAGATATATTAGTATATTAGATATTCTATATTAGAAAAGTATAATATTTACATGTGATAAAAATATGCTATATAGAACTAGAACAGATTCCCGTTTCATTCATTCACATTCAATTTAACGATTGACCAAAAGATAATTCAAAAAAGAATTACATTTTTATCACTCAAATTCCAATATTTCTCTGCAATAATTCAGTCTAACGAATTGATTTCGATTTTGTATATCCATATCGGATAATAATAAAAGGATGAAAGAAGGATTTTCAAAAAAAAACCAAGATTCAAAAAAAATAGAGTAGGAGTGGGGGAAGTCAAACTGGGTATATATAATCCAATCACTATAAAACAACTCCTTCTTTTTTTTTTTAGATTTCAAATAATGATTCTCGAATCTGATTGAAACTAAAACACAAATAATTGGTTTACGGCATGGAAGAAATACATGTATATGTGATATTATATATAAACTAGTTATATATGAACTAACTATATATCTAAAAAAACTAACATTATATATCTAAAATTGCCCTGCTACTACTGTCAATTTCGATAGGGATTTAAAAAACAAAGTCCTTCCGTTTCATCTCTAATTATGAATTGAATAGTAAGAAATTCAAAAAAAAAAAGAACGAAGAATTCAAAGAAGAGTTCCAAATTTAGGGTAAGATAAAAACTAAAATTGTATGGATTCACAAAAAAACTACGTGGATAGAAAAGAAAAAATGAATATCGAACTAATTTGGATAGTTCAATAACTATTGTTATTTCAATTCGGAATTCTTAATTATTTCAACTGGATAAATCCTGGTGATTGAGTAATTAAGTCATAATTTATTGGTTGATTATATCATTAACTATTTCTTTTCTTTATTATTATTTATTTTTTATTTGGGGTGCGAGGAACTTATCATGAATCCACTGATTTCTGCCGCTTCCGTTATTGCTGCTGGGTTGGCCGTCGGGCTTGCTTCTATTGGACCTGGGGTTGGTCAAGGCACTGCTGCAGGGCAAGCTGTAGAAGGGATTGCGCGACAACCAGAGGCAGAGGGAAAAATACGGGGTACTTTATTGCTTAGTCTGGCTTTTATGGAAGCTTTAACAATTTATGGATTGGTTGTAGCATTAGCGCTTTTATTTGCGAATCCTTTTGTTTAGTTTAATCTTAAAAAAATAAATATATATATCCTTTTTCCGTGGACTTGCTTTGCTGTTCTTGCTTTGTCGAATTATATTAAGATTTCACTCTGATTTGTCTTCTTCCTTCTCTTTTTTAGCCCCCCTTTTTTAGTTTTATAAAATTTATCGAAAGTGTTAAAAACAACTATAAGAGATTTATGTAATTGACATAAGAAGTGGTATCGAATTCTACTAAGTATCATTCTTATAGGGAATCCTCCAATTGATTGATCAATTCAAATAATATATATATTAATATATACATATCTAAATAGATATATATATTTAGATATGTATTAATAGAATATTATTATTATTAAATGAATATTATTACTATTCATATTATTACTTATAATTACTAATAATTAATATGAATTTTTAGTAAAGAATGATATTTTTATTATATATAATAAAAATATCATATAAAAAAGAAATAACTAAAAAATAAAAAAATAGGAATTGTAGAAGGATAATTAGTCTATCCATAAAAGGAGATGAGATCATATGAAAAATATAACCGATTCTTTCCTTTACTTGGGCTACTGGCGATCCGCCGGAAGTTTCGGGTTTAATACCGATATTTTAGCAACAAATCCAATAAATCTAAGCGTAGTGCTAGGTGTATTGGTTTTTTTTGGAAAGGGAGTGTGTGCGAGTTGTTAATTTCAAAGAATAGATTGGATCCAACCAATTGCACTTTTTTTTTCGTTATAACTAAGAAAATGTGCATAATCCCGCGAATTACTTCTCAATAAATTTTATTTTTTGAAAAAAAAAAAATATTTAAGAACCATAGCATTTCGCGATTCATTAGTAAATCCACTTTGATTCTCTATTAACCCAAAATTTTGGACTATTACCATGGTTAAAGTAAACAATTTGAAGTCTAGACGCAGTGTAGTACTCTTTCTACCACTATGTTAATACAGAAATGAAATGATTTCAAAAAAATTTTTACAATTTTTCGATATAGAACACTCATGTCGATAAAACAGCTTGAACCCTCTTTACGGTGAAAAATTGTAAAAACGTTCAATTTCACCCTCCATTTATACAATGCGGAATCGATGACCTATGTATAAATTTATAAGAATTCTTTGGATTTGAAGAAAAAAAACAACTTTGCTGACAATTATTTTTTTGGTCAGAAGAGTCCTCCGAATATTCTGGTCTTGTATTGGTAATCGTTTTAAATATTTTTTCAATCTTTTTTTTTATAAATAGAGAAGAGAGGATAGGCTCATTACATAAAAAAAGATAAGAAAATTTCCCATAACATAAGTAATTGAGTGTGAGAGCCAAATGAATCGAAAGATTCATGTTTGGTTCGGGAAGAGATCATAGACATTTTGAAATGAATGGAAAGAGAATCTACTTTCATTAAATGATTTATTAGATAATCGAAAACAGAGAATCTTAAGAACTATTCGAAATTCAGAAGAACTACGGGAAAGAGCTGTTCAACAGCTGGAAAAAGCCCAGGCCCGCTTAAGGAAAGTCGAAACGGAAGCAGATCGGTTTCGAGTGAATGGCTATTCTGAGATAGAACGAGAAAAATTAAATTTAATTAATTCAATTTATACGACTTTGGAACAATTAGAAAATTACAAAAATGAAACCATTTATTTTGAACAACAAAGGGTGATTAATCAAGTCCGACAACGGGTTTTACAACAAGCCTTACAGGGAGCTCTTGAAACTCTGAATAGTTGCTTGAATAACGAGTTACATTTACGTACTGTCAATGCTAATATTGGCATGTTTGGGACGATGAAAGAAAAAAATAAGTGATTAGTCCTTCTACTATAATATCTACTATAGTATAGAGTATAGGCATTATTTTTTTCTTCTAAAAAAAAATTAAGAAATATTCATGGTAACCATTCGTGCAGATGAAATTAGTAAAATTATCCGTGAACGTATTGAGCAATATAATACCGAAGTAAAAATTGTAAATACTGGTACCGTACTTCAAGTAGGCGACGGTATTGCTCGTATTTATGGTCTTGATGAAGTAATGGCGGGTGAATTAGTGGAATTTGAAGAGGGTACTATAGGCATTGCTTTGAATTTGGAATCAAAAAATGTTGGTGTTGTATTAATGGGTGATGGTTTGATGATACAAGAGGGAAGTTCGGTAAAAGCAACAGGAAGAATTGCTCAGATACCAGTAAGTGAGGCTTATTTGGGTCGTGTTATAAATGCCTTGGCTAAACCTATTGACGGTCGAGGAGAAATTTCAGCTTCGGAATCTCGATTAATCGAATCTCCCGCTCCCGGTATTATTTCGAGACGTTCCGTATATGAGCCTCTTCAAACAGGACTTATTGCTATTGATTCGATGATCCCCATAGGTCGTGGCCAACGAGAATTAATTATTGGAGATAGACAAACGGGTAAAACAGCAGTAGCTACAGATACAATTCTCAATCAACAGGGACAAAATGTAATATGTGTTTATGTAGCTGTTGGTCAAAAAGCATCTTCTGTGGCTCAAGTGGTGACTACTTTACAAGAAAGAGGAGCAATGGAATACACTATTATAGTAGCTGAAACAGCAGATTCTCCAGCTACATTACAATACCTCGCCCCTTATACAGGAGCAGCTCTGGCTGAATATTTTATGTACCGCGAACGTCACACTTTAATCATTTATGATGATCCCTCCAAACAAGCACAGGCTTATCGCCAAATGTCTCTTCTATTACGAAGACCCCCAGGTCGCGAAGCCTATCCAGGGGATGTTTTTTATTTGCATTCGCGTCTTTTGGAAAGAGCCGCTAAATCAAGTTCTCAACTAGGCGAAGGAAGTATGACTGCTTTACCAATAGTTGAAACACAATCGGGAGATGTTTCAGCTTATATTCCTACTAATGTAATTTCTATTACAGATGGCCAAATATTCTTATCCGCCGATTTATTCAATGCTGGAATCAGACCGGCAATTAATGTCGGTATTTCCGTTTCCAGAGTTGGATCGGCGGCTCAAATTAAAGCCATGAAACAAGTAGCTGGTAAATTAAAATTGGAATTGGCACAATTCGCAGAATTAGAAGCTTTTGCACAATTCGCGTCTGATCTTGATAAAGCTACTCAAAATCAATTGGCAAGAGGTCAACGATTGCGCGAGTTGCTTAAACAATCCCAATCAGCCCCTCTCACTGTAGAAGAACAGATAATAACTATTTATACCGGAACGAATGGTTATCTTGATTCATTAGAAATTGGACAGGTAAGGAAATTTCTTGTTGAGTTACGTGCTTACTTAAAAATGAATAAACCCCAATTCAAAGAAATAATATCTTCTACCAAGACATTCACTGGGGAAGCGGAAGCCCTTTTGAAGGAAGTTATTCAAGAACAGATGGAACTCTTTTTACTCCAAGAACAAGTAGAAAAAAATTGATTAATAACTAACCAATTTTCTAATTATTATCTTTTAAAATCTTTTCTTTTAATTTGAATATAATTAATAATATTATATTAATTCGAATATAAAATAAATAATAAAATAATAAGAAATTCATGATTATTAAAGATTTATATATAGAAAGGGATAAAGCATAAATTGTATATATATATAAGATAAGTTATTCTTCTAAAGAAAGTTTTAGTGGCTCTTGCTCAGTTCAAATCATTCAAGATATTCTATTTTTAGAAATACGGAAATAAAAGGAAATATATAGGCAAATTATTTGCGTCCAATAGGATTTGAACCTATACCTAAGGTTTAGAAGACCTCTGTCCTATCCATTAGACAATGGACGCTTCTCTTTTTTTCTTTAACCTTTTTTTAAACCTTAGTTTAAAAAAGGTTAAAGAAAAAAAGAATTCTATCTATCTATCTATAGATAGATATAGATAGATAGAATAAAAAAAAATAGAATAATAAATAAATAATCAAATTCAATTGAATATAAATAACGAAAACTAAGTTAAAAAAGAAAAATGAATAATTAACAAATTCACTAAGAAATTTAGATTCATTCTAGAATAGAAAAAAGATAGATTCGAATAGAATAAATAGAGAGATAGGATATAAGCGGGTAGCGGGAATCGAACCCGCATCGTTAGCTTGGAAGGCTAGGGGTTATAGTCGACGTTGATTCATCATTATGATTTAACGTCTCTAATTCAAAGCCGAACGTGAAACTTTTGTTTCATTCGGCTCCTTTATGGAAGAAATTAAGAGATGGAAGACATGAAAAAAAAAATTGACCCATAACATCTATGTCAGCCTTTTTGTTTTGTAGAAATACATTTGAAACACCTTGCTTTTTAGATGATCCCTATAGAATAGGAGTATTATAACAATCTGTGTGTGTGTTTTTTCTAGTTATTTCGTTCTCTATTTCTATTTGAGAGAATCTTTAGGAAAAGAATAAAATTTCCGTCGAGCTAAAAAAATATGTTGATGTCTCTAGTAAACTAAAAAAATCGTTTAACAGCTATTTTGTTTCAATCTCTACAATACAAAAAAAATGAAAGATTTAGTTACGATTAGAAATAAGCTTTCTATATCTTTCTCCATGGATCCTTTACGCATACTCAAAAAATTCGGATTATTGATCCAATTCCAAAAACTTATGTTTCATAATTTTAGAACTCAATTTGTCAATTTAAAAAAAATGGATTCTTTTTGTATACAAATTACGATAATGTATATTATACCGCAAATCGTTCGTTGAGAGGTATAAAGGATTAGATCCCTTTAAGTAAGAAATAAAGTTTTTGATCGGGATATGAATCAAACGGGGGATCCCTTAACTATTAAAGGGTCCATGGAACGAATCGCACTTTTACCACTAAACTATACCCGCTACAATACAATTATTGTATATAAATGAACCTTTTGTCGAACAAGGCAATCAGACGTAATTAAGAAATAGGAATAGAATATTATGATAATTAGAGTGTTGACATGTTTCGTAAGGGAGACTCCTAATGAAATCCAATTAGGAAAAGGGGGCGAATTTCTTTTTTGGATTTTGTGTTTGCTAAAGTGAAGGTGTTTTTTTTTTACAGATACATCGCGACAAAACTACTTAATTTATAACAAAAAAATGCATTGCGCAGGAATGCAAAAAAAATGACATTATATATATACGTTACCAGAAAGAAGGAGTAATCAAAAATGACATTTTGATCTTATATCATTTTGGTTCTATATCATAGGAATATATCAGTATTTTTGATTTATGTTTGATCGTGTTTAAATTACCAGTTTTTTTTTTTCAAATCAAATACATTCAAATAAATCATTGTTATCCAGTATTCATGGGAATAAAAAGAGCCCGGCTAGGTACTGGCCGGGCTTTGGCTGTAGAAAAAAAAAAAAAGAAAAAAAAATTAGAATTATATATATATATAGATAGATATCATTTTTCTATTCTATAGAATAATATAGAAAATAATGAATAGAAATCAAATAGAAAAAAAAAAAGAGAGAGAGAAAAATAAGACATAAAAAAGGATCTTTTTTTTTTCAAGCCCTATTTTTTTTCTTTTTGTTTATGCGATATAACATAAACATAGTAATTCCATTTTTTTTTTTCAATTCGGGAGAGATGGCTGAGTGGACTAAAGCGTCGGATTGCTAATCCGTTGTACAAATTTGTGTACCGAGGGTTCGAATCCCTCTCTTTCCGTTTCCGTTGATGATTTGGTATTTTTTTTTTTCACTTTTTTTTGTTTTACTTGTTTGTTTGATTTTTTTATTTACTAGTTAAAGATGTAAAATAGATAAAATCCTAACACAATAGTTCAAAATCCAGCACAAGCAAGAAAAACACAGAATCCATTTTTTTTATTCTTCACGTCCTGGATTACGTCCTGGATCGTTAGATAGGAATCCAAAGATGAAAAGAGAAACGAAGAATATCACTACCGTGTAAACAAATAATTTTAGAGTAAGCATTATAAAATCTCCAAGATAATTAAAAAAAAACGACAAAGAAAAAGAATGGATTCTCTTATATTAGACATTTTTTTCTTTTGATATTTTGTTTCTAAGAAATGAAGTCATTACGAGGAAATAATATATATATATCAATTTCGAAAATGGATTTGATTTGTAGTAAGAGTTGATCCTTTTCTTACCATTTTCCATAATTACTATTACCAAAAAGATTTTTCATCTAGGTATTATGTTGGTGGTGGGCTCAAATCAAATAATAGGATTTCTCAATGGAAAAAAACGTAGATGATGAATGGTCCGGATTTTTCGTGTCTATCAAAAAATTTCAATATTCGAATCGAGAATTTACGCTGTAAGACTTATCTGATCTTAAAAATGGTTCAAAATGTTCGAATTTTTGTTTTCGAATAAATTCTGAATGAATTTTTTTAGGACATTATTCAAATTAAGGATCTCATCGAAAACTTACAGCAGCTTGCCAAACAAAAGCTAAGAGAAAAAAGAGTACGGGTATTACTGGCATAATATCTACAATTGGATTCAAAAAAGCGTAGGCTTCAGGCAATTTCGCCAAGAAAAAACTACTTGAATAAAGGACGGAGTGAATACAAATACAGACCAAACTAAGGATATTAAGCATAACAAACATTTTGTTCTTTCTTTAAAAAAATAAATTTAATTTTTTCTTTTTTTTTGAATTCTAATTTTCATTTTTAGAATATTGTATTATGTAATGTATATATGTATAATTTATATCAATATAATTATATATATTATAATATATATATAATTAGAATAATATTCTAATAAATAATATATATATATAATAGGAATAAAATTTATAAAAATGAATATTAATTAATGAGTAAAACTAAAAAAAAATGAATCAAGATCAGACTCCCAAAATCCTTCTTTGATTTGAACTTATCCAGTTCAAAATCTTTTCATTCTAAAACAAAAAATAGAAGAAATCCGATTTTCATACAATATCTTAATTGAATTCTATGTAATGATCAATAAATTGAGTTTTATTCCACATTTAGTCCCATCCAATCAAAATCTTAACAACAATTGAATTTAACAAATTTTGGAACTGAAATAAATTGACGAACAACCAATACCAACACAAAAATAGTGTTTATTAGTGTCAAATCGAAAATGGGGCGTGGCCAAGCGGTAAGGCAACGGGTTTTGGTCCCGCTATTCGGAGGTTCGAATCCTTCCGTCCCAGAACATATCCATTCATGATGGATATCATATTTGAATACAAATTGTATATTTGGAATAAGGATTACCTTTTTTTGTAATCATTATGGATGACTAATTATAGTGGATAGCTAATTATCTATCTATATATATTTATATATAGATAGATAATTTTTTCATATTTCTTTCTTTTTTTTTCTAATATTTTTTTTTGAAGAAATTCTAATTTTTTCTATTTTACAAACTATCAAAATAAAGTAGCAAATTTATTCATACAATATCGAATTTGAATTTTTTTTGACTTCTTTCTTTTTTTTTTAGAAATTCTTCCGTTATATAAAAGAAAAAAACCTAGAAGTAAAAAGGATAGATTATTACGTATCCATTGAATCAATGACTATTCACGATTTCATAATTGAATCAATTACATACCGGATCCAAGCTAAAGGAATGTTATGGTAAAACTTCGTTTGAAACGATGTGGTAAAAAGCAACGTGCGACTTGAAAGACATGATTCGATTAGGTGTGGATTCTTACATCCGCCATCTTTTTTTCTAGTATATAGAAATCGAGATGCTCTTGACTCGACATCGTTTGTTCCACTCCACTAGAACTAACTTATTGTTTTGGGGACGGGAAGGGGATTGATGATGTAAATATTCCATGATGGAGCTCGAGTTGATTCATTTCTCAGGGGCAAGTATCTAAGGTTAGTGAAAATTAATAAGTTAGAACAACTTCGTAAGTATCTCTTTGATAGAGAAATCGAAAGGATCCAATTCGAACAAGGTTCAAAAATTTGTTGGAATTAGTAAAATTATTTCGATCGAAAGTGTATCTGCGGGAATCAACCTTCTATTCGTATGATTCTTTCCGAGAAAGAAAAAAAATGGTATGTTGCTTCCATTTTTTTAACGATTAAAGATTCCTGAAGTAATGTCTAAACCCAATGATTCAAGGAAAAACTAAAAGATACTGGAACAAGTAAATACCATTTTCAAATTGTCTCATCAATTCTATTAGAAAAAAAAACATAGATTCTAAAGTGAAAGAAGCACAGACAAGAAAAGGGGGGTAGAGACCGCTCAATAAATGAAATACATAAAGGCTTTGTTTTCCTTTGAGTTATTTGAGAATTATCCAATTTGAGTTATGGGGTTGCAAATATGCAAATATGAGGAGTTATTCTTTTTTCAGAAAGAAAATAAGAAAAAAAATACTTAAATCATAGTTTAATTGATTTAATGATTTTATAGATCTATTTGACATCATAATTTTATACATAGATAAAATTATGAATTTTCTCGAGCCGTACGAGG
Organism: Abrus precatorius; assembly: GCF_003935025.1. Classification (NCBI taxonomy): domain Eukaryota; kingdom Viridiplantae; phylum Streptophyta; class Magnoliopsida; order Fabales; family Fabaceae; genus Abrus; species Abrus precatorius. Next base: position 1,340,684 of record NW_020874290.1, on the reverse strand, counting down.
GTAAAACTTCTTATACGTTTCTAGGGGGGGTACATTGTTCATCTATATCTATCCCAATGAGCTGTTTATCGAATCGTTGCAATTGATGTTCGATCCCGAAGAGAGGGAAGAGATCTTCGGAAAGTGGGTTTTTATGAGCCAATAAAGAATCAAACGTATTTAAATATTCCTGTCATTCTATATTTCCTTGAAAAAGGTGCTCAACCCACAGGAACTGTTCAGGATATTTCAAAAAAAGCAGGTGTTTTTATGGAACTTAGCCCTAATCAACAAACGAAATTCAATTAATGAAATAAAAAAAGGGGGTGTGGATGACTTGTATATAAATTTATAGAACTCTTTTCTCTCCCCCCGCTCTCTTGTTCTATTCATACCTACTTTTTTATTTCTTGTTGTTTACATAGAATGTTGTTTACATAGAATGTTGTTTTCGATAGTCAAGTCAGAAAATTAACTTTATATCGATTTTCAAAACATAAAAAAATGGATAGAAATAAAAGAGATAATATAGGAAAAAGCAAATGAATAATCACTAAATGAAAAAATTGGGTCTATAAATACATTATCCCCAATGAAGTTATTTTTTTCTTTATTTATTCCTAATTCTATATTATTTCAAATAGAATTAAATATTGATTATTATTATATTATTATTTATTTTTAGAATATTTCAAATATGATTTTAGAATTAGATAGAATTGAAAAAAAAAAAATTCTTTTTTTTTAATACTTACTCGTTCGTTATTATTATCAGTTACTAATCCTAGTGATGGAATTTATATATATATTGATAGTAAATAGAATATTAAAAATAGAATTTATATATAATTTTTTATCGAATGACTATTCATCTATTGTATTTTCATGTAAATAGAGGAAAAAAACTCTATGGAAAAATGGTGGTTCACTATGTTGTTTAATAGGGAATTAGAATACAGGTGTGGATTAAGTAAATCAATAGATAGTTTTGGTCCTATTGAAAATACCTGTGTAAATGAGGACCTCCCAATTTTAGCTGATATGGATAAAAAAACGCATAGTTGGAATGATAGTGACAATTCTAGTTACAGTTTTTTCAATTCTAGTTACAGTTTTTTTCAAAATTTAGTAGGTATCAGGAACATCCAGAATTTCCTATCGGATAAAACTTTTTTAGTTAGGGATAGTAAGAGGAAGAGTTATTCCATATATTTTGATATTGAAAAGAAAATTTTGGAAATTGACAATGATCATTCTTTCCTAAGTGAATCTGAAAGTTTTTTTTCTAGTTATAACAATTCTAGCTATCTGAAGAATGTCTCTAAGAGTGATGATGATCATTACATGGATGATACTAAATTTAGCTGGAATAATAACATTAATAGTTGCATTAATAGTTATCTTCGTTCTCAAATTTGTATTGATAGTTCCATTTTAGGTGATAGTGACAAATACAATGACAGTTATTTTTATAGTTACATTTGTGGTAAGGGCAGAAATACTATAGAAAACAAGAATTATAGTTCTAGTCTAATAACTAGCACAAATCATACAAATAATAGTGATTCCACTCAAAGAGAAAGTTCTGATAATCTCGCTGAAATTCAAAAATACAAGCATTTGTGGATTGAATGCGAAAATTGTTATGGATTAAATTATAAAAAATATTTGAAATCCAAAATCAATATTTGTGAACACTGTGGATATCATTTGAAAATGAGCAGTTCAGATAGAATCGAACTTTCGATTGATCCAGGTACTTGGAATCCTATGGATGAAGACATGGTCTCTCTGGATCCCATTGAATTTCATTCACAAGAGGAACCTTATAAAGATCGTATTGATTCTTATCAAAGAAAGACAGGATTAACTGAGGCTGTTCAAACAGGCACAGGTCAACTAAATGGTATTCCTGTAGCAATTGGAATTATGGATTTTAAGTTTATGGGGGGTAGTATGGGATCCGTAGTAGGTGAGAAAATCACCCGTTTGGTCGAATATGCTACCAATCAATTTTTACCTCTTATTCTAGTATGTGCGTCCGGAGGAGCACGTATGCAAGAAGGAAGTTTGAGCTTGATGCAAATGGCTAAAATCTCTTCTGTTTTATATAATTATCAAACAAATAAAAAGTTATTCTATGTATCGATCCTTACATCTCCTACTACTGGTGGAGTGACAGCAAGTTTTGGCATGTTGGGGGATATCATTATTGCGGAACCTAATACTTACATTGCATTTGCAGGTAAAAGAGTAATTGAACAAACATTGAATAAGGCAGTACCTGAAGGTTCACAAGCGGCTGAATATTTATTCCATAAAGGCTTATTTGATTCAATCGTACCGCGTAATCCTTTAAAGGGAGTTCTGGGTGAGTTATTTCAACTTCATGCTTTCTTTTCTTTGACTCAAAATGAAAAATGAGGGAAAGCCAAAAATTCTTTTTGATTTTTCATTTTTGAATTTCAAACAAAAAAACACAAATTTTGAGACAAAAATCAAAAATTAGAACACACAAGAGCAAAGTAATAAGATAATAATAGAGGAATACTAAGAATAAAAAAAAGGTGTATTATCATACATATGTTTGTTTCTTCTAGAAATAGAAGACGAAATCCATTTATTTAGTTCTACATTCTTTCTATTTATTATTAGATTCTATTTGTACTTTGGATTCTATTATTTATTAGAATATTATTTACGATTTTCATTTTATTATTGATTTATTATATTCTATACTCATTATATATATATATTCACTTAGCTATAATCACTAGAATTCATATATACTAAGTATATATGAATTCTAGTGATTATAGACTATCTTTATAACAATATAAATAAGAATAATAAAAATATTAATATAACAATAATATATATATATATATATATAACCGGTACAAATAGTAAATCGAGGTACCCATTCTATGATAAACTTACCTTCCATTTTTGTGCCTTTAGTAGGCCTATTATTTCCGGCAATTGCAATGGCTTCTTTATTTCTTCATGTTCAAAAAAACAAGATTTTTTAGATACGGGCAGTAGGAAATCTCATATATTTTTTTAGATCTGGAATCAATTAGATGAATTACTCCTAAAGGTTTACATTAAAATAGTGCTAGTTGATAAAGGTTACTTCATAAATAAAGAAAAAGAAATTGGTTGGGGGGTTGATTTTTTTACCCAATCCTAATAGAATATATATATGAAAGTTGAAATTGGATTTTGAATCCAAAATGCATTCATTCGCTGCAAATTCAGGAGGTTAATCATGAATATGAATGTAGTTTTGCGATCAAAACAGATACTGATATATCGTGTAACGGAATATCGAAGAATACGTTATTTGTTCTGGTCCTTCGTCCTGCTTTTAATTTCATTCGTGTTGTTTTTGGTTGGAATAACCAGTTATCTTGGTAGGGATTTTCTATTTTTTCCTGAGGAAATTAGTAATTTTCTTCCATTTATTCCGAACTATATTTATTTACCATTTATTCCACGAGGGGCCACGATGTATTTCGATGGAATCGTGGGTCTTCTTATTAGTTTTTTTTTGTGGGCCGCGATTATTTTGGATGTGGATGGTGGTTATGATATCTTCCAAAAAGAAGAGAGAATGGTTTATTTTTTTCGTTGGGGATTTGGATTTCTTGGAGAAAAGCGTCGTCTAATTTTCAAAGTACCTATGAAAGATATTCGGTGCATCAAAATAATGCCAGAAGTTCAAAGGGATATTTTGACTCGTACCCCTACTTTTTATCGTATTGTTTTTATGGAAACCATAAACTATGAGCTCATTCCCTTGACTCGTATTGAAGATGATTTGAGTTTCCAAGAAATTGTAGACAAAGCTTTCGAAATAGGCAGATTCGTGGATGTACCCGTTTTCTTGATGTATCCGCTTTATTGAGGAGAATTTGACTCTACTAGATAAATTGCACAAAAAGTTGTGGAATTGTCCTATTTCTTGTGTGTACCGATTGAAATATTTATAGATGAGACGTTCTTTGGTTTCGAAATCCGACTATAATATTCATTACCCGAATTACTCCTTTTGATGAATACACAAAAGAGCACTTCGGGTAATTGCTTCGAATCTTAGCAATTGAGATCTTTTGAAACAATATTTATTTTTCTTCATTCGACTTGACGGTGGATTCCTTCGATTTCTGTATTCTTTCTAAATTAAACAAGGCAAGGACTAACTCCCGAATTTCAAATAAAAAAAACGCGGGAATAGATTATGGATTTAGATATAGGTTCTATGAATTTTAATAGAAGTTATGCTTGATAGAAAGATTATTATCATATAGAGTTTGACGAATGAGGTGAAGTTGAGTTGATTAAAGACGAAAAATGGAAAAAAAGAAAGCATTCATTCCTCTTCTATATCTTATATCTATAGTCTTTTTGCCCTGGTGTATCTCTTTTACATTTAAGAAAAGTCTGGAATCTTGGTTTACTAATTGGCGAAATACTAGGCAATCCGAAATTTTCTTGAATGATATTCAAGAAAAGAGTATTCTAAAAAAATTCATAGAATTTAAGGAACTATTCCTTTTGGATGAAATGCTAAAGGAATACCCGGAAACACGTCTACAAAACCTTCGTACTGGAATCTACAAAGAAACGATCCAATTAATCAAAACGTATAACGAAGATCGTATCCATACGATTTTGCACTTATCGACAAATATAATCTGTTTCCTTATTCTAAGTGGTTATTCTATTCTAGGTAATCAAGAACTTTTGATTCTTAACTCTTGGGTTCAAGAATTTCTATATAACTTAAGTGACACATTAAAAGCTTTTTTTATTCTTCTATTAACTGATTTATGTATAGGATTCCATTCGACCCATGGTTGGGAACTAATGATTGTTTCTGTCTATAAAGATTTTGGATTTGTTCAGAATGCTCAAATTATATCTGGTCTTGTTTCCACTTTTCCAGTCATTTTAGATACCATTTTTAAATATTGGATTTTCCGTTATTTAAATCGCGTATCTCCGTCACTTGTAGTGATTTATCATTCAATGAATGACTGATTGAAAAACCGATCCATTGATCCAATTTTAAAGTTTGTTTTCTTTTTTTTTGTATAAAAGCTAAAACATTATCAAAAAAATGACTTTTTGTTTTTCCTTCTTTCCCCCCCTCCCCCGGATTCTTTCTATATTCCAGGAAACTAATTTCAGTAAATAGCAGAATCATGGATAGGGAACTATGCCAGTGACCTACCTAATTTTATTGTATAAATTTTCAGGATCAATGATTAGACCATGCAAACTAGAAATGCTTTTTCTTGGATAAAGGAAGAGATTACTCGATCCATTTCCATATCGATTATGATATATATAATAACTCGAGCACCCATTTCAAATGCATATCCCATTTTTGCACAGCAGGGTTATGAAAATCCACGAGAAGCAACCGGACGTATTGTATGTGCCAATTGCCATTTAGCTAATAAGCCCGTGGATATTGAGGTTCCACAAGCAGTACTTCCTGATACTGTATTTGAAGCAGTTGTTCGAATTCCTTATGATATGCAAGTGAAACAAGTTCTTGCTAATGGTAAAAAAGGGGCTTTGAATGTGGGGGCTGTTCTTATTTTACCGGAAGGTTTTGAATTGGCTCCTCCTGATCGTATTTCACCTGAGATTAAAGAAAAGATAGGTAATCTGTCTTTTCAAAACTATCGCCCTAAAAAAAAAAATATTATTGTGGTGGGTCCTGTTCCTGGTCAGAAATATAATGAAATCACCTTTCCCATTCTTTCCCCAGATCCCGCTACTAAGAGAGATGTTCATTTTTTAAAATATCCTATATACGTAGGCGGGAACAGGGGAAGGGGTCAGATTTATCTCGACGGGAGCAAGAGTAATAATAATGTTTATAATGCTACAGCAGCAGGTATAGTAAAAAGAATCATACGAAAAGAAAAAGGGGGATACGAAATAACTATAGTGGATGCATCAGATGGACGTGAAGTGATTGATATTATACCTCCAGGACCAGAACTTCTTGTTTCAGAAGGAGAATCTATCAAACTTGATCAACCATTAACGAGTAATCCTAATGTGGGTGGATTTGGTCAAGGGGATGCAGAAATAGTACTTCAAGATCCGTTACGTGTCCAGGGTCTCTTGTTCTTCTTGGCATCCATTATTTTGGCACAAATCTTTTTAGTTCTTAAGAAAAAACAATTTGAGAAGGTTCAATTGTCCGAAATGAATTTCTAGGGCTTCGGATTTATCAACATATTAAGTTCGTGAAAAGAACGAAATTTTTGTTGATAATTTATATAATTCTATTATTCTTTAGAATATAATAAAAAAAATTATGAAAAGACCCTTGCTTCTTTCTAGTCTTTTTCTACTATATTTAGGATTTAGGGAATTCCTTTTGTACCGTAATACTAGTCAGTTATAGTATGTATATTGTGAAGAAGACTATTTGACTTTGTTTCTTTGTTTTTTTTTTCATATTTCAATGTTCTAGAGAATAGAAAGTTCTAGAATCAAAATTTTCTTCTATTATAATAGAAGAAAATTCGATTCGATACTAAACCCAAAATAGATAGGCAGAAAATTTTAAGCAAAGTAGAAATTAAAATGGGGAAAACGGGATTCTAGGAGGGATTTTTTTCTTTTCCTAGAGTCCGATTCCTTCTTGCTTGTGTCGAAATAGAAATATTCTACAAAATATTAATAGAATATGATTTTTGAATCCCCTTCCTGAAATAAGCCTATTCTTAGCTTAGTTTCGATTTTTTCCAACTTAGAACTTTTATGACATATAATATTTTTTTTTATTGGATGCATATAATATAATACGTAGTGGACAAACAAAAAAGAGAGGGAATTAGGGAATTTGATTGACCAAATCCAATTTCTTCAATTAATTTGTTTATAAAAAAAAAAGAATTCAATCATGATTCGATATCATTAGAGACTAAAATAGATTTCGATCTAGAGTAAGATTCTATTAGTATAGTATAGAAAAGGCTCGATTCACATGATATTTGATCGGTATAATAGATATATATATATCCATATGAAAATTAGAAATACAATAGAATCAATTTCCATTGCGTCACCCAGAAGAAGTAAATTAAGTGATTTTTTTAATTCTTCTTTTGATTTTTCTTTCAACTTTAAAGAAAAAAAAAAGTATGGATGGACAAATATTATCCAGGAAAAGGGATATTTTGAAAAAATGAATGAAGTTCATTTTTCAAAAACATCAAAAAAGGGGAAATGGAGTTTTTTGAAACATCAGAAAAAGTTATCTATTCATTCATTTATACGAATAAAAAAAATTATTAAAAAATATTATGATTATTAAAAACTCAACAGGGATCCACTCTTTCTTTGACGAATTTGAGGGGGTCCTGTTGAGTTCTTACGCTTTCATTTCGAAGACTCAAATAATACGATTCCTACAGGGATGAGCCCAATCCGGAATATGAACCATAAAAGAAAATACCAATTAAACCAATCACAGGAATACCAGTTACAGTACCTATTATCCAAAGAGGAATCCTTCCAGTAGTATCGGCCATTTATCCCACTTTCCTCCACATTTGATCAAGTAGTCAGTCATGCTAGAGACATAAACAGTCATAGATAATTATGAAATGATATCCTTCCGAACGAGATAAGAGAATTCCGAATATATATATATAATTTACTATTCCCTTTTCTTATATTAATTGAAGAAATAATTTGAAAATAAAACAGCAAGTACAAAAATGAGTAATAACCCCCAGTAGAGACTGGTGCGATTCAATTCAACATTTTGTTCATTTGGGTTTGATTGTGTCGTAGCTCTATAATTCGAATTAGGTTTATCGTTGGATGAACTGCATTGCTGATATTGATCCCAAAAAAGAAACGGTGGGTACCGCAAGTCCGTGAACAGCCAACCATCGTACTGTAAAAATTGGATAGGTCCTATCTATGGTCATTGGAGCCTCCTAAAAAGATCTACTAAATTCATCGAGTTGGTCCAAAGGATCAAAACGGCCAGTTATTAATGGAATTCCTTTTCGACTCTCTGTAAAATACTCGTTTGGGCGGGGGCTTCCAAATAAATCGTAAGCTAAACCCGTGCTGACAAATAACCAACCTGCAATGAATAGGGAAGGTATAGTAATGCTATGAATAATCCAGTATCGAATACTGGTAATAATATCAGCAAAAGAACGTTCTCCTGTGCTTCCAGACATGTCGAACTCCACATATTCTTGTACAGTCAAAAGGGGGATCGATTCCATAAAAGACGAGATCAGTAAGTCGTAATTTACTGAAATGTAATCCTTGTTAGATCGTCCATTTTGTACCAAGGGTGTCTTTTGAGTATACCGAATCAGTATAACTATCCTTCTTCTAACACAGCAACGAAATTTCACAATCAGTGGCGAAATCTAATACTAGATAAGTTCTTTCTTTATTGGTTGTTTCGATTTACTCAATAGAAAATTCCTCAAAGTTTGCGAATATAAAAAAATTAGAATAATAGTCTAAAATGAGGGTTCTCCACATTGTATTATTAGTTTCGGACTAGAAACGGAAGATCAATTAAAATGTGAATACGACGGATTGATTTCTTATAATTCATAAAGAAGATTATCATATTTCTACAATTCAATTAGATCCCAAATCTATAAATATACTTTATTGTGGTTGTCGAAGATATTTTTTGTTCGAACTCCCTCTTTTTTTTCATTTTAAAGAATGGAATTCGACTTTAAAGAATGGAATTGGTTTGTTGTCCAGTAACAAGTAACAATAATAGCAGTAATAGATACTATTTGATGACATAAAAAGAACAATTAATCCAATTTTGAAAAAAAAAAATTGGATTAATTGTTCTTGTATTAAACACAATAAAGGCTCTTTCTTGGCTTAATTATAAGGATAGACCTTTCCTCTTAAATAAAATATGCAGAGAAAAAAACTGTGGAACCCTAGTTTGGAGTGATCTGATACCTTTTTCTTCTCGTTGTAGATATTCGAAGAATGGAACCTACTACAAAATGAAATGAGTTAAAAGAAAAGTCAAAAAGGAAAGGGCATTCTAAGATCACTCTATTCTTTTGTTCGAAAAAAAAAAGTGAAAAGAAAACAAATTAGATACAATAGAAAAAGGGGGTCAAAATAAAATAGACATTTTTTCTCCTATTTTCTTCCATATTAATTTAAAGTTAAATAAATTTGAACAACAAAATTCTTATTATTTTTTTATTATTTTATATTTCGCATATAATTATTATTATAGTTTCTAATATAAATAGAATCTTTTTTTTTCTAATATAAATAGAATTTTATAGAATATATATATAACAAATATAAATATTTATATATATATAAAGAATCAAAATGAATATTTTAATTAGATTAGTTTACTTTTACTCAATTCATGAGTTGTTCAATAAATCGGTTCATTTGGAATCACAGGATGGGTAGATGTCACAGATGATGAATTGATTTTTTTATTATGTCACTATATTTATTTTTGTTCGTCTGTAATAATTGATTGAAAAATCTCAAATTTTCAATTGTATCTTTTCAGGGATATTTTGATTTATCTTCTTTTTTTTCTCTCAAAAATGGAAACTTAGGGAAGTGCTTTATAAACATATGTATAAAAAGAACATATTTCATTTAGCTTCTTTATGCCCACTATAACTAGTTATTTCGGTTTTTTACTAGCGGTTTTAACTATAACCTCAGCTCTATTTATCGGTCTGAATAAGATACGACTTATTTGATTTAAAATTATGAAATTAGTTGGAAATCTTGGAATATTCAAGATATTCTATAGTTCCTTACCGTGTCAATTTCCAATTTTTGGTCATTCAAATTAAAATGAATGATCAATACAGATTATTATTTAAGGATAAATATTACCTCCCCCTTTCCCTTTCGAACAAAAAAAATGATTGAAGTTTTTCTATTTGGAATCGTGTTAGGTTTAATTCCTATTACTTTAGCTGGCTTATTTGTAACTGCATATTTACAATACCGACGAGGTGATCAGCTGGACCTTTGATTAATTAATGTCTCATTTGTTTATTGATCCCCTATTTATTTGTTTTAATACTGGGGTTCAATAAATTCATACTTTAGACTGCTGCTCAATTATTTCAGTGTAATTCTCAATTTAATAATAATGGAATCGCGCTCTGTAGGATTTGAACCTACGACATCGGGTTTTGGAGACCCGCGTTCTACCGAACTGAACTAAGAGCGCTTTATTCTCATAAATTATTTTATATGATCCCTTATTATTGCTCATATGATAAGTGATATCATATAATAAGTAATAGTTAGGGATAGGGATGACAGGATTTGAACCCGTGACATTTTGTACCCAAAACAAACGCGCTACCAAGCTGCGCTACATCCCTTTCCATTGGTTTCCAGTATCATTATAAAGAATCTTTGTCTTATTTTCCACATTTTTCTTTTCTTCGTTGATATACATATCAATTATCCTATCATTTTTCTTTTTTTTTTAGTTTCCTAGACTATAATATAGAATAGAATATGAAAAAGAAATATTCTATAGAAGAAAGAAAGAATATTGAATTAAATTAAAAAATAGAATAAAAATAGAATTTAAAATAGAAAGTATAATAAGAATAAAGAATAATATGTATATAAAGAAAAAAAAAAGAATATATAGAATAGAAAATAGAATAATGAAAAAATTCAAAAGAAAATAATTCGTTTATTAAATAAACGAATTATTCGTAATTAATATAATAATATTAATATAATATAGTTAAATATTTTTTATGAAAAATAGAATAAATAATATTAATAAATACTAGAATCAAATTAATAAATACTAGAATCAAATAAAAAGAAAATATTCTAAAAAAGGAGGATTTGAAATGCGAGATCTAAAAACATATCTTTCCGTGGCACCAGTAATAAGTACTCTATGGTTCGGGGCTTTGGCGGGTCTCTTGATAGAGATCAATCGTTTTTTCCCAGATGCATTGATATTCCCCTTTTTTTCATTCTAGTTATTGGCACAGCACGGGAAGGGGTGAAGAAAATCAATTCAATATCTGTAATTAATTAATTAATTCCCTCTTCTTTATTTCTTATTTTTGAGAATGAAAATTTTTTCAATTAGAAAAGATAAAAGTGGATTCAGCCTCAGTGAAACTCGGAATCTGGTCTAGGCTTCAATGGAATTGAATTAAGAATTTCATTCCATTTCTATTAATAATAAATAGAGTGAGACCAAAAATAAAAATGGAATGGATAGGAAGGGGGCAAAATATCATACAAGATACTTAAATGAAAACTAAAATATTGTACTGCGATTCGAAACAAAATATAGTTCCAAATCATTATATTACTTAATGATTACTGTACTACATTAATTGGAACGAAATCTTTCAGAAGTTTATTTCGAATTATTAACTTTTAATATTTTTCGTTCCTTTTTTCTTCTTCGCTTCGACTTCGAAAATAGAAGAGTTAAGTGAATTAAAAACCCAAAGGAGAGGTTCATGGCCAAGGGTAAAGATATCCGAGTAACTGTTATTTTGGAATGTACCAGTTGTGATCAAAAGAGTGTTAATAAGGAATCAACGGGTACTTCCAGATATATTACTCAAAAGAATCGACACAATACGCCTAGTCGGTTGGAATTGAGAAAATTCTGTCCCTGTTGTTGCAAACACACGATTCACGCAGAAATCAAGAAATAGAGAAAATTGATCGCTTATGTGTTACCTTTCTAACCAAGGAACATAACATGTAATAAAACAATCTTTCATATATGTATATAATTTTTAATTAAATTATATACATATATCATTATAGAACATATATTTCATTATAAAACATATATTTCATTATAAAACAAAAAAAAAAAAGAAACTAAGAATAGAAAGAAAAAAAAACAAATCTTCTTTTAAGAAATGCGATTTTTGGAATAGGAATAAACAAACCATGGATAAATCTAAACGACTCTTTCTTAAATCCAAGCGATCTTTTCGTAGACGTTTGCCCCCGATTCAATCGGGGGACCAAATTGATTATAAAAACATGGGTTTAATTAGTCGATTTATTAGTGAACAAGGAAAAATAATATCTAGACGCGTGAATAGATTGACCTTAAAACAACAACGATTAATTACGATTGCTATAAAACAAGCTCGTATTTTATCTTCGTTACCTTTTCTTAATAATGAAAAACAATTTGAAAAAAGCGAGTCGACTGCTAGAACTGCTACTGTTTTAAAAAAAAAAAAAAATAGAGTTACTCCTTAATTGAATTCAAATTTGTATCTAAACTCAAATCAAACGTGGATTGATGTTTTGTTCGAAAACTCCAACAATTCAATTTGGGTTGTTATATTGTAATAAAAAGGATAATCCGTTAAGAAGAATAAATCTTTTTTTGATTCAGCTTGGTTGTTTATTTTGATCACTTTATCATATGAATTCTAATTTTATCATACAAATCTCTATTCTATACCTTCCCGGAGCTCAGTCTCCGGGAAATTTTAGTTTTTATGAGCTCGTTGGCAATCATAAAAAGACAATTCTCTTTTAATATAGCTATTTGTGCAACTATTTTACGATTAAGAAGCAATTGCTTCTTGTATAGATTATAGATGAAATTATTGTAAATATAGTATATTTTTGGATTCTCGCGAATTACTGCATTTATTCGACTAATCCATAAACCGCGAAAATCTCTTTTTTTCCTATCTCTATCCCGATGAGCCGAAACCAAAGCTTTAATTTTCTGTTGAGGAATAGTTCGAGTAAGTCTTGAATGAGCCCCGCGAAAGCTTGATGTAAATAAACGAATTTTTGTCCTCCGTTTCCGAGCTATATATCCTCGTTTAATTCTGGTCATTGAGTAAATGAGACTTTGGTGAATAACTATTTCATTTTTTTCTTTCAGTTATTCTTTTCTTCTTCCTAGTCTATTAATAACAAAGATGGATTCTTCCAATGTATAAAAAAAAAATTCCAATGGCTTTTGCTACTATAACCTTCCCAACCACGATTTTTTTCTAAGTATTTAATTTAACTTTGAAATAAGAAATTGTATTGATACTAGGTATCAAAAAACATAGTAAATTAAATAGGATATAGATAAAAAAAAGAATGGGTTCCATCGTTTCTATGATTCTTTTTTAAACGACTAGGTCCTCTCTATACACCGGAGCCCCTTCTTTCATTTAATCCTTATTTAATCAATGTTATTGTTAACTTGTACAGTTCACATTCTTTGGCTCTACCCATGAAATATTTAGTAATAGGTTTTTTACAACGAAATCAAGTTATACAGTAACGGTGTTTAAGTATGAAAATTAGCTGGGTAACTGACCTTCTTATTCCGTTTTTGCAAAATAAATTAGGGGCATAATTTTTCTTTAATAGTATTTTCTCCGCTTAGTGGGTAACCATTTGTTACCAATGGAAAAGTGTTTCTCATCTTAAATTGCAAATTGGGGTGATTGGGTTTACACCAATCGAAATCATAAATTTTATATATGATAGAAGAATGCTTATATTATTAATAGATTTTTTTTAAGTTAAGATAGTGTGAATGGAGTTCTTCCATTCACACTATCTTAACTGATCGCTAATACTGAAAAAATGGGTTTGGTTTCTTTTTTTTTTTATTAGTAGAATGATCTAAACGAGTCACACATACACCCTGGTACATGTCCCTCGGCGCTGAGGGCATCCCCGAAGAGCGGGGGATTTCGTGACATTTCGGATTGGCTGTCTTGTGTTTCTAATAAGTTGTTTCATAGTTGGCATGGTGGATCCTATAGACATAATGAGCCGGTTTAGATCAATCCTAACCCGATGATTATGAATTACTTATATTTTATTAATTTAATAGATTAATTAATAGAAAAAAAAAGTTATATTAAATTAAAAGGATTAAGGAGATAAAATTCAATCTCAAATCCTGTATTTTTTTTTGAGAAGAATCTTAGTTACTAATTGTTTATTGAAGTGCTATAATATCAACAATTCCGTGGGCTTGGGCTTCTGCTGCTGACATAAAAACATCCCTTTCCATATCTTCAGATACAACCCATAAAGGTTTACCCGTTCTTTGTACATAAACCCTTGTGATAGTTTCACGCAGTTTCAGTAGTTCTCCCGCTTCCACGATAAATTCTCCCGTTTGTGCCTCATAAAAAGAACTAGCGGGTTGGTGGATCATTACCCTGATTATATAACTTTATAAGTCTTTTCTTTATCTTGATAAAGATTTTGATGCGGATTTTCCCAATATTAGTCAATATTTTCTTTCGTCCTCAAACTAAGGTGAAAAGAATAAATACAAATAAGAAAATAAATGAGCAAAGATAAGATTCAATAACCGTACAAGCATTTTTTGCGTATTGATGCATACGGCTTTTCTTTTCCACGTATGCAATTTCTTTTTTTCCTCTATGGATAGAGTATTTTCTCTATGGATTTTTTTCCATTGAAGAAAAAAAAATAGAAAATCTACTGGGTTTTTTGGATCCAGATCCTTAAATAATAAATAATACAATAACCAACCTTCCTTTTTCTTTTTGAGTATTTTTTTTAAATACTATGATGGTTCCGTTGTTTTCTTATTTCGTCTTTTTTGTTATTCAGCAATCCGAAAGTTTCTTGTTTTTTATCATATGTTTTTTATTTTCTAATTAAAATAAATATTGTTAGACATAAATATTGTTAAAAGCTTTTTGGTATGAAAACTAAAAACAAAAAAGTCTGTGACACTAAAACTAAACTAGGTTCCTGATAGATCAGATAAAATCGTAAAAGCCCTCTCTTTCATACTACTTTTTCGATACATAATCAAATGGTTTAAAAAACAAAAATTTGTATATCGAATTCGAAGTACCATGCTATTATTACTTAAGTATTTTTATGGCGAAGGTATAGTCTTCATATATATTCTCAAATAAAAGAATCATTGGCGCCAAGCGTGAGGAATGCTAGACGTTTGGTAATTTCTCCTCCTGCCAAAAGAAAGGATCCCATTGAAGCGGCTAATGCCATACATATTGTCTGTATATCTGGTTGTACATATTGCATAGTATCATAAATAGCCATTCCGGTATTATCCACCCACCCGGAGAATCTGTATGAATAAAGATAAAACATCTATGATTTATATTTGTTTTTTATAAAAAAATGCCGGGTGGGTGGATAATACCTGGAATGCTATTTATGATACTATGCAATATTACATACCAGATATACAGACAATATGTATGCAATTAGCCGCTTCAATGGGATCCTTTCTTTTGGCAGGAGGAGAAATTACCAAACGTCTAGCATTCCCTCACGCTTGGCGCCAATGATTCTTTTATTTGAGAATATATATGAAGACTATACCTTCGCCATAAAAATACTTAAGTAATAATAGCATGGTACTTCGAATTCGATATACAAATTTTTGTTTTTTTAAACCATTTGATTATGTATCGAAAAAGTAGTATGAAAGAGAGGCTTTTACGATTTTATCTGATCTATCAGAACCTAGTTTAGTTTTAGTGTCACAGACTTTTTTGTTTTTAGTTTTCATACCAAAAAGCTTTTAACAATATTTATGTCTAACAATATTTATTTTAATTAGAAAATAAAAAACATATGATAAAAAACAAGAAACTTTCGGATTGCTGAATAACAAAAAAGACGAAATAAGAAAACAACGGAACCATCATAGTATTTAAAAAAAATACTCAAAAAGAAAAAGGAAGGTTGGTTATTGTATTATTTATTATTTAAGGATCTGGATCCAAAAAACCCAGTAGATTTTCTATTTTTTTTCTTCAATGGAAAAAAATCCATAGAGAAAATACTCTATCCATAGAGGAAAAAAAGAAATTGCATACGTGGAAAAGAAAAGCCGTATGCATCAATACGCAAAAAATGCTTGTACGGTTATTGAATCTTATCTTTGCTCATTTATTTTCTTATTTGTATTTATTCTTTTCACCTTAGTTTGAGGACGAAAGAAAATATTGACTAATATTGGGAAAATCCGCATCAAAATCTTTATCAAGATAAAGAAAAGACTTATAAAGTTATATAATCAGGGTAATGATCCACCAACCCGCTAGTTCTTTTTATGAGGCACAAACGGGAGAATTTATCGTGGAAGCGGGAGAACTACTGAAACTGCGTGAAACTATCACAAGGGTTTATGTACAAAGAACGGGTAAACCTTTATGGGTTGTATCTGAAGATATGGAAAGGGATGTTTTTATGTCAGCAGCAGAAGCCCAAGCCCACGGAATTGTTGATATTATAGCACTTCAATAAACAATTAGTAACTAAGATTCTTCTCAAAAAAAAATACAGGATTTGAGATTGAATTTTATCTCCTTAATCCTTTTAATTTAATATAACTTTTTTTTTCTATTAATTAATCTATTAAATTAATAAAATATAAGTAATTCATAATCATCGGGTTAGGATTGATCTAAACCGGCTCATTATGTCTATAGGATCCACCATGCCAACTATGAAACAACTTATTAGAAACACAAGACAGCCAATCCGAAATGTCACGAAATCCCCCGCTCTTCGGGGATGCCCTCAGCGCCGAGGGACATGTACCAGGGTGTATGTGTGACTCGTTTAGATCATTCTACTAATAAAAAAAAAAAGAAACCAAACCCATTTTTTCAGTATTAGCGATCAGTTAAGATAGTGTGAATGGAAGAACTCCATTCACACTATCTTAACTTAAAAAAAAATCTATTAATAATATAAGCATTCTTCTATCATATATAAAATTTATGATTTCGATTGGTGTAAACCCAATCACCCCAATTTGCAATTTAAGATGAGAAACACTTTTCCATTGGTAACAAATGGTTACCCACTAAGCGGAGAAAATACTATTAAAGAAAAATTATGCCCCTAATTTATTTTGCAAAAACGGAATAAGAAGGTCAGTTACCCAGCTAATTTTCATACTTAAACACCGTTACTGTATAACTTGATTTCGTTGTAAAAAACCTATTACTAAATATTTCATGGGTAGAGCCAAAGAATGTGAACTGTACAAGTTAACAATAACATTGATTAAATAAGGATTAAATGAAAGAAGGGGCTCCGGTGTATAGAGAGGACCTAGTCGTTTAAAAAAGAATCATAGAAACGATGGAACCCATTCTTTTTTTTATCTATATCCTATTTAATTTACTATGTTTTTTGATACCTAGTATCAATACAATTTCTTATTTCAAAGTTAAATTAAATACTTAGAAAAAAATCGTGGTTGGGAAGGTTATAGTAGCAAAAGCCATTGGAATTTTTTTTTATACATTGGAAGAATCCATCTTTGTTATTAATAGACTAGGAAGAAGAAAAGAATAACTGAAAGAAAAAAATGAAATAGTTATTCACCAAAGTCTCATTTACTCAATGACCAGAATTAAACGAGGATATATAGCTCGGAAACGGAGGACAAAAATTCGTTTATTTACATCAAGCTTTCGCGGGGCTCATTCAAGACTTACTCGAACTATTCCTCAACAGAAAATTAAAGCTTTGGTTTCGGCTCATCGGGATAGAGATAGGAAAAAAAGAGATTTTCGCGGTTTATGGATTAGTCGAATAAATGCAGTAATTCGCGAGAATCCAAAAATATACTATATTTACAATAATTTCATCTATAATCTATACAAGAAGCAATTGCTTCTTAATCGTAAAATAGTTGCACAAATAGCTATATTAAAAGAGAATTGTCTTTTTATGATTGCCAACGAGCTCATAAAAACTAAAATTTCCCGGAGACTGAGCTCCGGGAAGGTATAGAATAGAGATTTGTATGATAAAATTAGAATTCATATGATAAAGTGATCAAAATAAACAACCAAGCTGAATCAAAAAAAGATTTATTCTTCTTAACGGATTATCCTTTTTATTACAATATAACAACCCAAATTGAATTGTTGGAGTTTTCGAACAAAACATCAATCCACGTTTGATTTGAGTTTAGATACAAATTTGAATTCAATTAAGGAGTAACTCTATTTTTTTTTTTTTTAAAACAGTAGCAGTTCTAGCAGTCGACTCGCTTTTTTCAAATTGTTTTTCATTATTAAGAAAAGGTAACGAAGATAAAATACGAGCTTGTTTTATAGCAATCGTAATTAATCGTTGTTGTTTTAAGGTCAATCTATTCACGCGTCTAGATATTATTTTTCCTTGTTCACTAATAAATCGACTAATTAAACCCATGTTTTTATAATCAATTTGGTCCCCCGATTGAATCGGGGGCAAACGTCTACGAAAAGATCGCTTGGATTTAAGAAAGAGTCGTTTAGATTTATCCATGGTTTGTTTATTCCTATTCCAAAAATCGCATTTCTTAAAAGAAGATTTGTTTTTTTTTCTTTCTATTCTTAGTTTCTTTTTTTTTTTTGTTTTATAATGAAATATATGTTTTATAATGAAATATATGTTCTATAATGATATATGTATATAATTTAATTAAAAATTATATACATATATGAAAGATTGTTTTATTACATGTTATGTTCCTTGGTTAGAAAGGTAACACATAAGCGATCAATTTTCTCTATTTCTTGATTTCTGCGTGAATCGTGTGTTTGCAACAACAGGGACAGAATTTTCTCAATTCCAACCGACTAGGCGTATTGTGTCGATTCTTTTGAGTAATATATCTGGAAGTACCCGTTGATTCCTTATTAACACTCTTTTGATCACAACTGGTACATTCCAAAATAACAGTTACTCGGATATCTTTACCCTTGGCCATGAACCTCTCCTTTGGGTTTTTAATTCACTTAACTCTTCTATTTTCGAAGTCGAAGCGAAGAAGAAAAAAGGAACGAAAAATATTAAAAGTTAATAATTCGAAATAAACTTCTGAAAGATTTCGTTCCAATTAATGTAGTACAGTAATCATTAAGTAATATAATGATTTGGAACTATATTTTGTTTCGAATCGCAGTACAATATTTTAGTTTTCATTTAAGTATCTTGTATGATATTTTGCCCCCTTCCTATCCATTCCATTTTTATTTTTGGTCTCACTCTATTTATTATTAATAGAAATGGAATGAAATTCTTAATTCAATTCCATTGAAGCCTAGACCAGATTCCGAGTTTCACTGAGGCTGAATCCACTTTTATCTTTTCTAATTGAAAAAATTTTCATTCTCAAAAATAAGAAATAAAGAAGAGGGAATTAATTAATTAATTACAGATATTGAATTGATTTTCTTCACCCCTTCCCGTGCTGTGCCAATAACTAGAATGAAAAAAAGGGGAATATCAATGCATCTGGGAAAAAACGATTGATCTCTATCAAGAGACCCGCCAAAGCCCCGAACCATAGAGTACTTATTACTGGTGCCACGGAAAGATATGTTTTTAGATCTCGCATTTCAAATCCTCCTTTTTTAGAATATTTTCTTTTTATTTGATTCTAGTATTTATTAATTTGATTCTAGTATTTATTAATATTATTTATTCTATTTTTCATAAAAAATATTTAACTATATTATATTAATATTATTATATTAATTACGAATAATTCGTTTATTTAATAAACGAATTATTTTCTTTTGAATTTTTTCATTATTCTATTTTCTATTCTATATATTCTTTTTTTTTCTTTATATACATATTATTCTTTATTCTTATTATACTTTCTATTTTAAATTCTATTTTTATTCTATTTTTTAATTTAATTCAATATTCTTTCTTTCTTCTATAGAATATTTCTTTTTCATATTCTATTCTATATTATAGTCTAGGAAACTAAAAAAAAAAGAAAAATGATAGGATAATTGATATGTATATCAACGAAGAAAAGAAAAATGTGGAAAATAAGACAAAGATTCTTTATAATGATACTGGAAACCAATGGAAAGGGATGTAGCGCAGCTTGGTAGCGCGTTTGTTTTGGGTACAAAATGTCACGGGTTCAAATCCTGTCATCCCTATCCCTAACTATTACTTATTATATGATATCACTTATCATATGAGCAATAATAAGGGATCATATAAAATAATTTATGAGAATAAAGCGCTCTTAGTTCAGTTCGGTAGAACGCGGGTCTCCAAAACCCGATGTCGTAGGTTCAAATCCTACAGAGCGCGATTCCATTATTATTAAATTGAGAATTACACTGAAATAATTGAGCAGCAGTCTAAAGTATGAATTTATTGAACCCCAGTATTAAAACAAATAAATAGGGGATCAATAAACAAATGAGACATTAATTAATCAAAGGTCCAGCTGATCACCTCGTCGGTATTGTAAATATGCAGTTACAAATAAGCCAGCTAAAGTAATAGGAATTAAACCTAACACGATTCCAAATAGAAAAACTTCAATCATTTTTTTTGTTCGAAAGGGAAAGGGGGAGGTAATATTTATCCTTAAATAATAATCTGTATTGATCATTCATTTTAATTTGAATGACCAAAAATTGGAAATTGACACGGTAAGGAACTATAGAATATCTTGAATATTCCAAGATTTCCAACTAATTTCATAATTTTAAATCAAATAAGTCGTATCTTATTCAGACCGATAAATAGAGCTGAGGTTATAGTTAAAACCGCTAGTAAAAAACCGAAATAACTAGTTATAGTGGGCATAAAGAAGCTAAATGAAATATGTTCTTTTTATACATATGTTTATAAAGCACTTCCCTAAGTTTCCATTTTTGAGAGAAAAAAAAGAAGATAAATCAAAATATCCCTGAAAAGATACAATTGAAAATTTGAGATTTTTCAATCAATTATTACAGACGAACAAAAATAAATATAGTGACATAATAAAAAAATCAATTCATCATCTGTGACATCTACCCATCCTGTGATTCCAAATGAACCGATTTATTGAACAACTCATGAATTGAGTAAAAGTAAACTAATCTAATTAAAATATTCATTTTGATTCTTTATATATATATAAATATTTATATTTGTTATATATATATTCTATAAAATTCTATTTATATTAGAAAAAAAAAGATTCTATTTATATTAGAAACTATAATAATAATTATATGCGAAATATAAAATAATAAAAAAATAATAAGAATTTTGTTGTTCAAATTTATTTAACTTTAAATTAATATGGAAGAAAATAGGAGAAAAAATGTCTATTTTATTTTGACCCCCTTTTTCTATTGTATCTAATTTGTTTTCTTTTCACTTTTTTTTTTCGAACAAAAGAATAGAGTGATCTTAGAATGCCCTTTCCTTTTTGACTTTTCTTTTAACTCATTTCATTTTGTAGTAGGTTCCATTCTTCGAATATCTACAACGAGAAGAAAAAGGTATCAGATCACTCCAAACTAGGGTTCCACAGTTTTTTTCTCTGCATATTTTATTTAAGAGGAAAGGTCTATCCTTATAATTAAGCCAAGAAAGAGCCTTTATTGTGTTTAATACAAGAACAATTAATCCAATTTTTTTTTTTCAAAATTGGATTAATTGTTCTTTTTATGTCATCAAATAGTATCTATTACTGCTATTATTGTTACTTGTTACTGGACAACAAACCAATTCCATTCTTTAAAGTCGAATTCCATTCTTTAAAATGAAAAAAAAGAGGGAGTTCGAACAAAAAATATCTTCGACAACCACAATAAAGTATATTTATAGATTTGGGATCTAATTGAATTGTAGAAATATGATAATCTTCTTTATGAATTATAAGAAATCAATCCGTCGTATTCACATTTTAATTGATCTTCCGTTTCTAGTCCGAAACTAATAATACAATGTGGAGAACCCTCATTTTAGACTATTATTCTAATTTTTTTATATTCGCAAACTTTGAGGAATTTTCTATTGAGTAAATCGAAACAACCAATAAAGAAAGAACTTATCTAGTATTAGATTTCGCCACTGATTGTGAAATTTCGTTGCTGTGTTAGAAGAAGGATAGTTATACTGATTCGGTATACTCAAAAGACACCCTTGGTACAAAATGGACGATCTAACAAGGATTACATTTCAGTAAATTACGACTTACTGATCTCGTCTTTTATGGAATCGATCCCCCTTTTGACTGTACAAGAATATGTGGAGTTCGACATGTCTGGAAGCACAGGAGAACGTTCTTTTGCTGATATTATTACCAGTATTCGATACTGGATTATTCATAGCATTACTATACCTTCCCTATTCATTGCAGGTTGGTTATTTGTCAGCACGGGTTTAGCTTACGATTTATTTGGAAGCCCCCGCCCAAACGAGTATTTTACAGAGAGTCGAAAAGGAATTCCATTAATAACTGGCCGTTTTGATCCTTTGGACCAACTCGATGAATTTAGTAGATCTTTTTAGGAGGCTCCAATGACCATAGATAGGACCTATCCAATTTTTACAGTACGATGGTTGGCTGTTCACGGACTTGCGGTACCCACCGTTTCTTTTTTGGGATCAATATCAGCAATGCAGTTCATCCAACGATAAACCTAATTCGAATTATAGAGCTACGACACAATCAAACCCAAATGAACAAAATGTTGAATTGAATCGCACCAGTCTCTACTGGGGGTTATTACTCATTTTTGTACTTGCTGTTTTATTTTCAAATTATTTCTTCAATTAATATAAGAAAAGGGAATAGTAAATTATATATATATATTCGGAATTCTCTTATCTCGTTCGGAAGGATATCATTTCATAATTATCTATGACTGTTTATGTCTCTAGCATGACTGACTACTTGATCAAATGTGGAGGAAAGTGGGATAAATGGCCGATACTACTGGAAGGATTCCTCTTTGGATAATAGGTACTGTAACTGGTATTCCTGTGATTGGTTTAATTGGTATTTTCTTTTATGGTTCATATTCCGGATTGGGCTCATCCCTGTAGGAATCGTATTATTTGAGTCTTCGAAATGAAAGCGTAAGAACTCAACAGGACCCCCTCAAATTCGTCAAAGAAAGAGTGGATCCCTGTTGAGTTTTTAATAATCATAATATTTTTTAATAATTTTTTTTATTCGTATAAATGAATGAATAGATAACTTTTTCTGATGTTTCAAAAAACTCCATTTCCCCTTTTTTGATGTTTTTGAAAAATGAACTTCATTCATTTTTTCAAAATATCCCTTTTCCTGGATAATATTTGTCCATCCATACTTTTTTTTTTCTTTAAAGTTGAAAGAAAAATCAAAAGAAGAATTAAAAAAATCACTTAATTTACTTCTTCTGGGTGACGCAATGGAAATTGATTCTATTGTATTTCTAATTTTCATATGGATATATATATATCTATTATACCGATCAAATATCATGTGAATCGAGCCTTTTCTATACTATACTAATAGAATCTTACTCTAGATCGAAATCTATTTTAGTCTCTAATGATATCGAATCATGATTGAATTCTTTTTTTTTTATAAACAAATTAATTGAAGAAATTGGATTTGGTCAATCAAATTCCCTAATTCCCTCTCTTTTTTGTTTGTCCACTACGTATTATATTATATGCATCCAATAAAAAAAAATATTATATGTCATAAAAGTTCTAAGTTGGAAAAAATCGAAACTAAGCTAAGAATAGGCTTATTTCAGGAAGGGGATTCAAAAATCATATTCTATTAATATTTTGTAGAATATTTCTATTTCGACACAAGCAAGAAGGAATCGGACTCTAGGAAAAGAAAAAAATCCCTCCTAGAATCCCGTTTTCCCCATTTTAATTTCTACTTTGCTTAAAATTTTCTGCCTATCTATTTTGGGTTTAGTATCGAATCGAATTTTCTTCTATTATAATAGAAGAAAATTTTGATTCTAGAACTTTCTATTCTCTAGAACATTGAAATATGAAAAAAAAAACAAAGAAACAAAGTCAAATAGTCTTCTTCACAATATACATACTATAACTGACTAGTATTACGGTACAAAAGGAATTCCCTAAATCCTAAATATAGTAGAAAAAGACTAGAAAGAAGCAAGGGTCTTTTCATAATTTTTTTATTATATTCTAAAGAATAATAGAATTATATAAATTATCAACAAAAATTTCGTTCTTTTCACGAACTTAATATGTTGATAAATCCGAAGCCCTAGAAATTCATTTCGGACAATTGAACCTTCTCAAATTGTTTTTTCTTAAGAACTAAAAAGATTTGTGCCAAAATAATGGATGCCAAGAAGAACAAGAGACCCTGGACACGTAACGGATCTTGAAGTACTATTTCTGCATCCCCTTGACCAAATCCACCCACATTAGGATTACTCGTTAATGGTTGATCAAGTTTGATAGATTCTCCTTCTGAAACAAGAAGTTCTGGTCCTGGAGGTATAATATCAATCACTTCACGTCCATCTGATGCATCCACTATAGTTATTTCGTATCCCCCTTTTTCTTTTCGTATGATTCTTTTTACTATACCTGCTGCTGTAGCATTATAAACATTATTATTACTCTTGCTCCCGTCGAGATAAATCTGACCCCTTCCCCTGTTCCCGCCTACGTATATAGGATATTTTAAAAAATGAACATCTCTCTTAGTAGCGGGATCTGGGGAAAGAATGGGAAAGGTGATTTCATTATATTTCTGACCAGGAACAGGACCCACCACAATAATATTTTTTTTTTTAGGGCGATAGTTTTGAAAAGACAGATTACCTATCTTTTCTTTAATCTCAGGTGAAATACGATCAGGAGGAGCCAATTCAAAACCTTCCGGTAAAATAAGAACAGCCCCCACATTCAAAGCCCCTTTTTTACCATTAGCAAGAACTTGTTTCACTTGCATATCATAAGGAATTCGAACAACTGCTTCAAATACAGTATCAGGAAGTACTGCTTGTGGAACCTCAATATCCACGGGCTTATTAGCTAAATGGCAATTGGCACATACAATACGTCCGGTTGCTTCTCGTGGATTTTCATAACCCTGCTGTGCAAAAATGGGATATGCATTTGAAATGGGTGCTCGAGTTATTATATATATCATAATCGATATGGAAATGGATCGAGTAATCTCTTCCTTTATCCAAGAAAAAGCATTTCTAGTTTGCATGGTCTAATCATTGATCCTGAAAATTTATACAATAAAATTAGGTAGGTCACTGGCATAGTTCCCTATCCATGATTCTGCTATTTACTGAAATTAGTTTCCTGGAATATAGAAAGAATCCGGGGGAGGGGGGGAAAGAAGGAAAAACAAAAAGTCATTTTTTTGATAATGTTTTAGCTTTTATACAAAAAAAAAGAAAACAAACTTTAAAATTGGATCAATGGATCGGTTTTTCAATCAGTCATTCATTGAATGATAAATCACTACAAGTGACGGAGATACGCGATTTAAATAACGGAAAATCCAATATTTAAAAATGGTATCTAAAATGACTGGAAAAGTGGAAACAAGACCAGATATAATTTGAGCATTCTGAACAAATCCAAAATCTTTATAGACAGAAACAATCATTAGTTCCCAACCATGGGTCGAATGGAATCCTATACATAAATCAGTTAATAGAAGAATAAAAAAAGCTTTTAATGTGTCACTTAAGTTATATAGAAATTCTTGAACCCAAGAGTTAAGAATCAAAAGTTCTTGATTACCTAGAATAGAATAACCACTTAGAATAAGGAAACAGATTATATTTGTCGATAAGTGCAAAATCGTATGGATACGATCTTCGTTATACGTTTTGATTAATTGGATCGTTTCTTTGTAGATTCCAGTACGAAGGTTTTGTAGACGTGTTTCCGGGTATTCCTTTAGCATTTCATCCAAAAGGAATAGTTCCTTAAATTCTATGAATTTTTTTAGAATACTCTTTTCTTGAATATCATTCAAGAAAATTTCGGATTGCCTAGTATTTCGCCAATTAGTAAACCAAGATTCCAGACTTTTCTTAAATGTAAAAGAGATACACCAGGGCAAAAAGACTATAGATATAAGATATAGAAGAGGAATGAATGCTTTCTTTTTTTCCATTTTTCGTCTTTAATCAACTCAACTTCACCTCATTCGTCAAACTCTATATGATAATAATCTTTCTATCAAGCATAACTTCTATTAAAATTCATAGAACCTATATCTAAATCCATAATCTATTCCCGCGTTTTTTTTATTTGAAATTCGGGAGTTAGTCCTTGCCTTGTTTAATTTAGAAAGAATACAGAAATCGAAGGAATCCACCGTCAAGTCGAATGAAGAAAAATAAATATTGTTTCAAAAGATCTCAATTGCTAAGATTCGAAGCAATTACCCGAAGTGCTCTTTTGTGTATTCATCAAAAGGAGTAATTCGGGTAATGAATATTATAGTCGGATTTCGAAACCAAAGAACGTCTCATCTATAAATATTTCAATCGGTACACACAAGAAATAGGACAATTCCACAACTTTTTGTGCAATTTATCTAGTAGAGTCAAATTCTCCTCAATAAAGCGGATACATCAAGAAAACGGGTACATCCACGAATCTGCCTATTTCGAAAGCTTTGTCTACAATTTCTTGGAAACTCAAATCATCTTCAATACGAGTCAAGGGAATGAGCTCATAGTTTATGGTTTCCATAAAAACAATACGATAAAAAGTAGGGGTACGAGTCAAAATATCCCTTTGAACTTCTGGCATTATTTTGATGCACCGAATATCTTTCATAGGTACTTTGAAAATTAGACGACGCTTTTCTCCAAGAAATCCAAATCCCCAACGAAAAAAATAAACCATTCTCTCTTCTTTTTGGAAGATATCATAACCACCATCCACATCCAAAATAATCGCGGCCCACAAAAAAAAACTAATAAGAAGACCCACGATTCCATCGAAATACATCGTGGCCCCTCGTGGAATAAATGGTAAATAAATATAGTTCGGAATAAATGGAAGAAAATTACTAATTTCCTCAGGAAAAAATAGAAAATCCCTACCAAGATAACTGGTTATTCCAACCAAAAACAACACGAATGAAATTAAAAGCAGGACGAAGGACCAGAACAAATAACGTATTCTTCGATATTCCGTTACACGATATATCAGTATCTGTTTTGATCGCAAAACTACATTCATATTCATGATTAACCTCCTGAATTTGCAGCGAATGAATGCATTTTGGATTCAAAATCCAATTTCAACTTTCATATATATATTCTATTAGGATTGGGTAAAAAAATCAACCCCCCAACCAATTTCTTTTTCTTTATTTATGAAGTAACCTTTATCAACTAGCACTATTTTAATGTAAACCTTTAGGAGTAATTCATCTAATTGATTCCAGATCTAAAAAAATATATGAGATTTCCTACTGCCCGTATCTAAAAAATCTTGTTTTTTTGAACATGAAGAAATAAAGAAGCCATTGCAATTGCCGGAAATAATAGGCCTACTAAAGGCACAAAAATGGAAGGTAAGTTTATCATAGAATGGGTACCTCGATTTACTATTTGTACCGGTTATATATATATATATATATATTATTGTTATATTAATATTTTTATTATTCTTATTTATATTGTTATAAAGATAGTCTATAATCACTAGAATTCATATATACTTAGTATATATGAATTCTAGTGATTATAGCTAAGTGAATATATATATATAATGAGTATAGAATATAATAAATCAATAATAAAATGAAATCGTAAATAATATTCTAATAAATAATAGAATCCAAAGTACAAATAGAATCTAATAATAAATAGAAAGAATGTAGAACTAAATAAATGGATTTCGTCTTCTATTTCTAGAAGAAACAAACATATGTATGATAATACACCTTTTTTTTATTCTTAGTATTCCTCTATTATTATCTTATTACTTTGCTCTTGTGTGTTCTAATTTTTGATTTTTGTCTCAAAATTTGTGTTTTTTTGTTTGAAATTCAAAAATGAAAATCAAAAAGAATTTTTGGCTTTCCTCATTTTTCATTTTGAGTCAAAGAAAAGAAAGCATGAAGTTGAAATAACTCACCCAGAACTCCCTTTAAAGGATTAATCTCTTCCTTTATCCAAGAAAAAGCATTTTCTAGTTTGATGGTCTAATCATTGATCCTGAAAATTTATACAACTAAATTAGGATAGGTCACTGGATTTAGTTCCCTATCCCATGATTCTGCTATTTACTGAATTAGTTTCCTGGAATATAGAAAGAATCCGGGGGAGGGGGGAAAGAAGGAAACAAACAACAAAAAGTCATTTTTTGATAATGTTTTAGCTTTTATACAAAAAAAAAAGAAAACAAACTTTAAAATTGGATCAATGGATCGGTTTTTCAATCAGTCATTCATTTGAATGATAAAATCAACTACAGGTGACGGAGTACGCGATTTAAATAACGGAAAATCCATATTTAAAAATAGTATCTAAATGACTGGAAAAAGTGGAAACAAGAACCAGATATAATTTGAGCATTCTGAACAAATCCCAAATCTTATAGACAGAAACAATCATTAGTTCCAACCATGGGTCTAATGCGAATTATAGAGCTACGACACAATCAAATCCAAATGAACAAAATGTTGAATTGAATCGCACCAGTCTCTACTGGGGGTTATTACTCATTTTTGTACTTGCTGTTTTATTTTCAAATTATTTCTTCAATTAATATAAGAAAAGGGAATAGTAAATTATATATATATATTCGGAATTCTCTTATCTCGTTCGGAAGGATATCATTTCATAATTATCTATGACTGTTTATGTCTCTAGCATGACTGACTACTTGATCAAATGTGGAGGAAAGTGGGATAAATGGCCGATACTACTGGAAGGATTCCTCTTTGGATAATAGGTACTGTAACTGGTATTCCTGTGATTGGTTTAATTGGTATTTTCTTTTATGGTTCATATTCCGGATTGGGCTCATCCCTGTAGGAATCGTATTATTTGAGTCTTCGAAATGAAAGCGTAAGAACTCAACAGGACCCCCTCAAATTCGTCAAAGAAAGAGTGGATCCCTGTTGAGTTTTTAATAATCATAATATTTTTTAATAATTTTTTTTATTCGTATAAATGAATGAATAGATAACTTTTTCTGATGTTTCAAAAAACTCCATTTCCCCTTTTTTGATGTTTTTGAAAAATGAACTTCATTCATTTTTTCAAAATATCCCTTTTCCTGGATAATATTTGTCCATCCATACTTTTTTTTTTCTTTAAAGTTGAAAGAAAAATCAAAAGAAGAATTAAAAAAATCACTTAATTTACTTCTTCTGGGTGACGCAATGGAAATTGATTCTATTGTATTTCTAATTTTCATATGGATATATATATATCTATTATACCGATCAAATATCATGTGAATCGAGCCTTTTCTATACTATACTAATAGAATCTTACTCTAGATCGAAATCTATTTTAGTCTCTAATGATATCGAATCATGATTGAATTCTTTTTTTTTTATAAACAAATTAATTGAAGAAATTGGATTTGGTCAATCAAATTCCCTAATTCCCTCTCTTTTTTGTTTGTCCACTACGTATTATATTATATGCATCCAATAAAAAAAAATATTATATGTCATAAAAGTTCTAAGTTGGAAAAAATCGAAACTAAGCTAAGAATAGGCTTATTTCAGGAAGGGGATTCAAAAATCATATTCTATTAATATTTTGTAGAATATTTCTATTTCGACACAAGCAAGAAGGAATCGGACTCTAGGAAAAGAAAAAAATCCCTCCTAGAATCCCGTTTTCCCCATTTTAATTTCTACTTTGCTTAAAATTTTCTGCCTATCTATTTTGGGTTTAGTATCGAATCGAATTTTCTTCTATTATAATAGAAGAAAATTTTGATTCTAGAACTTTCTATTCTCTAGAACATTGAAATATGAAAAAAAAAACAAAGAAACAAAGTCAAATAGTCTTCTTCACAATATACATACTATAACTGACTAGTATTACGGTACAAAAGGAATTCCCTAAATCCTAAATATAGTAGAAAAAGACTAGAAAGAAGCAAGGGTCTTTTCATAATTTTTTTTATTATATTCTAAAGAATAATAGAATTATATAAATTATCAACAAAAATTTCGTTCTTTTCACGAACTTAATATGTTGATAAATCCGAAGCCCTAGAAATTCATTTCGGACAATTGAACCTTCTCAAATTGTTTTTTCTTAAGAACTAAAAAGATTTGTGCCAAAATAATGGATGCCAAGAAGAACAAGAGACCCTGGACACGTAACGGATCTTGAAGTACTATTTCTGCATCCCCTTGACCAAATCCACCCACATTAGGATTACTCGTTAATGGTTGATCAAGTTTGATAGATTCTCCTTCTGAAACAAGAAGTTCTGGTCCTGGAGGTATAATATCAATCACTTCACGTCCATCTGATGCATCCACTATAGTTATTTCGTATCCCCCTTTTTCTTTTCGTATGATTCTTTTACTATACCTGCTGCTGTAGCATTATAAACATTATTATTACTCTTGCTCCCGTCGAGATAAATCTGACCCCTTCCCCTGTTCCCGCCTACGTATATAGGATATTTTAAAAAATGAACATCTCTCTTAGTAGCGGGATCTGGGGAAAGAATGGGAAAGGTGATTTCATTATATTTCTGACCAGGAACAGGACCCACCACAATAATATTTTTTTTTTTAGGGCGATAGTTTTGAAAAGACAGATTACCTATCTTTTCTTTAATCTCAGGTGAAATACGATCAGGAGGAGCCAATTCAAAACCTTCCGGTAAAATAAGAACAGCCCCCACATTCAAAGCCCCTTTTTTACCATTAGCAAGAACTTGTTTCACTTGCATATCATAAGGAATTCGAACAACTGCTTCAAATACAGTATCAGGAAGTACTGCTTGTGGAACCTCAATATCCACGGGCTTATTAGCTAAATGGCAATTGGCACATACAATACGTCCGGTTGCTTCTCGTGGATTTTCATAACCCTGCTGTGCAAAAATGGGATATGCATTTGAAATGGGTGCTCGAGTTATTATATATATCATAATCGATATGGAAATGGATCGAGTAATCTCTTCCTTTATCCAAGAAAAAGCATTTCTAGTTTGCATGGTCTAATCATTGATCCTGAAAATTTATACAATAAAATTAGGTAGGTCACTGGCATAGTTCCCTATCCATGATTCTGCTATTTACTGAAATTAGTTTCCTGGAATATAGAAAGAATCCGGGGGAGGGGGGGAAAGAAGGAAAAACAAAAAGTCATTTTTTTGATAATGTTTTAGCTTTTATACAAAAAAAAAGAAAACAAACTTTAAAATTGGATCAATGGATCGGTTTTTCAATCAGTCATTCATTGAATGATAAATCACTACAAGTGACGGAGATACGCGATTTAAATAACGGAAAATCCAATATTTAAAAATGGTATCTAAAATGACTGGAAAAGTGGAAACAAGACCAGATATAATTTGAGCATTCTGAACAAATCCAAAATCTTTATAGACAGAAACAATCATTAGTTCCCAACCATGGGTCGAATGGAATCCTATACATAAATCAGTTAATAGAAGAATAAAAAAAGCTTTTAATGTGTCACTTAAGTTATATAGAAATTCTTGAACCCAAGAGTTAAGAATCAAAAGTTCTTGATTACCTAGAATAGAATAACCACTTAGAATAAGGAAACAGATTATATTTGTCGATAAGTGCAAAATCGTATGGATACGATCTTCGTTATACGTTTTGATTAATTGGATCGTTTCTTTGTAGATTCCAGTACGAAGGTTTTGTAGACGTGTTTCCGGGTATTCCTTTAGCATTTCATCCAAAAGGAATAGTTCCTTAAATTCTATGAATTTTTTTAGAATACTCTTTTCTTGAATATCATTCAAGAAAATTTCGGATTGCCTAGTATTTCGCCAATTAGTAAACCAAGATTCCAGACTTTTCTTAAATGTAAAAGAGATACACCAGGGCAAAAAGACTATAGATATAAGATATAGAAGAGGAATGAATGCTTTCTTTTTTTCCATTTTTCGTCTTTAATCAACTCAACTTCACCTCATTCGTCAAACTCTATATGATAATAATCTTTCTATCAAGCATAACTTCTATTAAAATTCATAGAACCTATATCTAAATCCATAATCTATTCCCGCGTTTTTTTTATTTGAAATTCGGGAGTTAGTCCTTGCCTTGTTTAATTTAGAAAGAATACAGAAATCGAAGGAATCCACCGTCAAGTCGAATGAAGAAAAATAAATATTGTTTCAAAAGATCTCAATTGCTAAGATTCGAAGCAATTACCCGAAGTGCTCTTTTGTGTATTCATCAAAAGGAGTAATTCGGGTAATGAATATTATAGTCGGATTTCGAAACCAAAGAACGTCTCATCTATAAATATTTCAATCGGTACACACAAGAAATAGGACAATTCCACAACTTTTTGTGCAATTTATCTAGTAGAGTCAAATTCTCCTCAATAAAGCGGATACATCAAGAAAACGGGTACATCCACGAATCTGCCTATTTCGAAAGCTTTGTCTACAATTTCTTGGAAACTCAAATCATCTTCAATACGAGTCAAGGGAATGAGCTCATAGTTTATGGTTTCCATAAAAACAATACGATAAAAAGTAGGGGTACGAGTCAAAATATCCCTTTGAACTTCTGGCATTATTTTGATGCACCGAATATCTTTCATAGGTACTTTGAAAATTAGACGACGCTTTTCTCCAAGAAATCCAAATCCCCAACGAAAAAAATAAACCATTCTCTCTTCTTTTTGGAAGATATCATAACCACCATCCACATCCAAAATAATCGCGGCCCACAAAAAAAAACTAATAAGAAGACCCACGATTCCATCGAAATACATCGTGGCCCCTCGTGGAATAAATGGTAAATAAATATAGTTCGGAATAAATGGAAGAAAATTACTAATTTCCTCAGGAAAAAATAGAAAATCCCTACCAAGATAACTGGTTATTCCAACCAAAAACAACACGAATGAAATTAAAAGCAGGACGAAGGACCAGAACAAATAACGTATTCTTCGATATTCCGTTACACGATATATCAGTATCTGTTTTGATCGCAAAACTACATTCATATTCATGATTAACCTCCTGAATTTGCAGCGAATGAATGCATTTTGGATTCAAAATCCAATTTCAACTTTCATATATATATTCTATTAGGATTGGGTAAAAAAATCAACCCCCCAACCAATTTCTTTTTCTTTATTTATGAAGTAACCTTTATCAACTAGCACTATTTTAATGTAAACCTTTAGGAGTAATTCATCTAATTGATTCCAGATCTAAAAAAATATATGAGATTTCCTACTGCCCGTATCTAAAAAATCTTGTTTTTTTGAACATGAAGAAATAAAGAAGCCATTGCAATTGCCGGAAATAATAGGCCTACTAAAGGCACAAAAATGGAAGGTAAGTTTATCATAGAATGGGTACCTCGATTTACTATTTGTACCGGTTATATATATATATATATATATATTATTGTTATATTAATATTTTTATTATTCTTATTTATATTGTTATAAAGATAGTCTATAATCACTAGAATTCATATATACTTAGTATATATGAATTCTAGTGATTATAGCTAAGTGAATATATATATATAATGAGTATAGAATATAATAAATCAATAATAAAATGAAAATCGTAAATAATATTCTAATAAATAATAGAATCCAAAGTACAAATAGAATCTAATAATAAATAGAAAGAATGTAGAACTAAATAAATGGATTTCGTCTTCTATTTCTAGAAGAAACAAACATATGTATGATAATACACCTTTTTTTA
Source organism: Abrus precatorius (assembly GCF_003935025.1). NCBI lineage: Eukaryota > Viridiplantae > Streptophyta > Magnoliopsida > Fabales > Fabaceae > Abrus > Abrus precatorius. Next base: position 1,306,961 of record NW_020874290.1, on the reverse strand, counting down.
TTCTTAGTATTCCTCTATTATTATCTTATTACTTTGCTCTTGTGTGTTCTAATTTTTGATTTTTGTCTCAAAATTTGTGTTTTTTTGTTTGAAATTCAAAAATGAAAAATCAAAAAGAATTTTTGGCTTTCCCTCATTTTTCATTTTGAGTCAAAGAAAAGAAAGCATGAAGTTGAAATAACTCACCCAGAACTCCCTTTAAAGGATTACGCGGTACGATTGAATCAAATAAGCCTTTATGGAATAAATATTCAGCCGCTTGTGAACCTTCAGGTACTGCCTTATTCAATGTTTGTTCAATTACTCTTTTACCTGCAAATGCAATGTAAGTATTAGGTTCCGCAATAATGATATCCCCCAACATGCCAAAACTTGCTGTCACTCCACCAGTAGTAGGAGATGTAAGGATCGATACATAGAATAACTTTTTATTTGTTTGATAATTATATAAAACAGAAGAGATTTTAGCCATTTGCATCAAGCTCAAACTTCCTTCTTGCATACGTGCTCCTCCGGACGCACATACTAGAATAAGAGGTAAAAATTGATTGGTAGCATATTCGACCAAACGGGTGATTTTCTCACCTACTACGGATCCCATACTACCCCCCATAAACTTAAAATCCATAATTCCAATTGCTACAGGAATACCATTTAGTTGACCTGTGCCTGTTTGAACAGCCTCAGTTAATCCTGTCTTTCTTTGATAAGAATCAATACGATCTTTATAAGGTTCCTCTTGTGAATGAAATTCAATGGGATCCAGAGAGACCATGTCTTCATCCATAGGATTCCAAGTACCTGGATCAATCGAAAGTTCGATTCTATCTGAACTGCTCATTTTCAAATGATATCCACAGTGTTCACAAATATTGATTTTGGATTTCAAATATTTTTTATAATTTAATCCATAACAATTTTCGCATTCAATCCACAAATGCTTGTATTTTTGAATTTCAGCGAGATTATCAGAACTTTCTCTTTGAGTGGAATCACTATTATTTGTATGATTTGTGCTAGTTATTAGACTAGAACTATAATTCTTGTTTTCTATAGTATTTCTGCCCTTACCACAAATGTAACTATAAAAATAACTGTCATTGTATTTGTCACTATCACCTAAAATGGAACTATCAATACAAATTTGAGAACGAAGATAACTATTAATGCAACTATTAATGTTATTATTCCAGCTAAATTTAGTATCATCCATGTAATGATCATCATCACTCTTAGAGACATTCTTCAGATAGCTAGAATTGTTATAACTAGAAAAAAAACTTTCAGATTCACTTAGGAAAGAATGATCATTGTCAATTTCCAAAATTTTCTTTTCAATATCAAAATATATGGAATAACTCTTCCTCTTACTATCCCTAACTAAAAAAGTTTTATCCGATAGGAAATTCTGGATGTTCCTGATACCTACTAAATTTTGAAAAAAACTGTAACTAGAATTGAAAAAACTGTAACTAGAATTGTCACTATCATTCCAACTATGCGTTTTTTTATCCATATCAGCTAAAATTGGGAGGTCCTCATTTACACAGGTATTTTCAATAGGACCAAAACTATCTATTGATTTACTTAATCCACACCTGTATTCTAATTCCCTATTAAACAACATAGTGAACCACCATTTTTCCATAGAGTTTTTTTCCTCTATTTACATGAAAATACAATAGATGAATAGTCATTCGATAAAAAATTATATATAAATTCTATTTTTAATATTCTATTTACTATCAATATATATATAAATTCCATCACTAGGATTAGTAACTGATAATAATAACGAACGAGTAAGTATTAAAAAAAAAGAATTTTTTTTTTTTCAATTCTATCTAATTCTAAAATCATATTTGAAATATTCTAAAAATAAATAATAATATAATAATAATCAATATTTAATTCTATTTGAAATAATATAGAATTAGGAATAAATAAAGAAAAAAATAACTTCATTGGGGATAATGTATTTATAGACCCAATTTTTTCATTTAGTGATTATTCATTTGCTTTTTCCTATATTATCTCTTTTATTTCTATCCATTTTTTTATGTTTTGAAAATCGATATAAAGTTAATTTTCTGACTTGACTATCGAAAACAACATTCTATGTAAACAACATTCTATGTAAACAACAAGAAATAAAAAAGTAGGTATGAATAGAACAAGAGAGCGGGGGGAGAGAAAAGAGTTCTATAAATTTATATACAAGTCATCCACACCCCCTTTTTTTATTTCATTAATTGAATTTCGTTTGTTGATTAGGGCTAAGTTCCATAAAAACACCTGCTTTTTTTGAAATATCCTGAACAGTTCCTGTGGGTTGAGCACCTTTTTCAAGGAAATATAGAATGACAGGAATATTTAAATACGTTTGATTCTTTATTGGCTCATAAAAACCCACTTTCCGAAGATCTCTTCCCTCTCTTCGGGATCGAACATCAATTGCAACGATTCGATAAACAGCTCATTGGGATAGATATAGATGAACAATGTACCCCCCCTAGAAACGTATAAGAAGTTTTACCCTCGTACGGCTCGAGAAAATTCATAATTTTATCTATGTATAAAATTATGATGTCAAATAGATCTATAAAATCATTAAATCAATTAAACTATGATTTAAGTATTTTTTTTCTTATTTTCTTTCTGAAAAAAGAATAACTCCTCATATTTGCATATTTGCAACCCCATAACTCAAATTGGATAATTCTCAAATAACTCAAAGGAAAACAAAGCCTTTATGTATTTCATTTATTGAGCGGTCTCTACCCCCCTTTTCTTGTCTGTGCTTCTTTCACTTTAGAATCTATGTTTTTTTTTCTAATAGAATTGATGAGACAATTTGAAAATGGTATTTACTTGTTCCAGTATCTTTTAGTTTTTCCTTGAATCATTGGGTTTAGACATTACTTCAGGAATCTTTAATCGTTAAAAAAATGGAAGCAACATACCATTTTTTTTCTTTCTCGGAAAGAATCATACGAATAGAAGGTTGATTCCCGCAGATACACTTTCGATCGAAATAATTTTACTAATTCCAACAAATTTTTGAACCTTGTTCGAATTGGATCCTTTCGATTTCTCTATCAAAGAGATACTTACGAAGTTGTTCTAACTTATTAATTTTCACTAACCTTAGATACTTGCCCCTGAGAAATGAATCAACTCGAGCTCCATCATGGAATATTTACATCATCAATCCCCTTCCCGTCCCCAAAACAATAAGTTAGTTCTAGTGGAGTGGAACAAACGATGTCGAGTCAAGAGCATCTCGATTTCTATATACTAGAAAAAAAGATGGCGGATGTAAGAATCCACACCTAATCGAATCATGTCTTTCAAGTCGCACGTTGCTTTTTACCACATCGTTTCAAACGAAGTTTTACCATAACATTCCTTTAGCTTGGATCCGGTATGTAATTGATTCAATTATGAAATCGTGAATAGTCATTGATTCAATGGATACGTAATAATCTATCCTTTTTACTTCTAGGTTTTTTTCTTTTATATAACGGAAGAATTTCTAAAAAAAAAAGAAAGAAGTCAAAAAAAATTCAAATTCGATATTGTATGAATAAATTTGCTACTTTATTTTGATAGTTTGTAAAATAGAAAAAATTAGAATTTCTTCAAAAAAAAATATTAGAAAAAAAAAGAAAGAAATATGAAAAAATTATCTATCTATATATAAATATATATAGATAGATAATTAGCTATCCACTATAATTAGTCATCCATAATGATTACAAAAAAAGGTAATCCTTATTCCAAATATACAATTTGTATTCAAATATGATATCCATCATGAATGGATATGTTCTGGGACGGAAGGATTCGAACCTCCGAATAGCGGGACCAAAACCCGTTGCCTTACCGCTTGGCCACGCCCCATTTTCGATTTGACACTAATAAACACTATTTTTGTGTTGGTATTGGTTGTTCGTCAATTTATTTCAGTTCCAAAATTTGTTAAATTCAATTGTTGTTAAGATTTTGATTGGATGGGACTAAATGTGGAATAAAACTCAATTTATTGATCATTACATAGAATTCAATTAAGATATTGTATGAAAATCGGATTTCTTCTATTTTTTGTTTTAGAATGAAAAGATTTTGAACTGGATAAGTTCAAATCAAAGAAGGATTTTGGGAGTCTGATCTTGATTCATTTTTTTTAGTTTTACTCATTAATTAATATTCATTTTTATAAATTTTATTCCTATTATATATATATATTATTTATTAGAATATTATTCTAATTATATATATATTATAATATATATAATTATATTGATATAAATTATACATATATACATTACATAATACAATATTCTAAAAATGAAAATTAGAATTCAAAAAAAAAGAAAAAATTAAATTTATTTTTTTAAAGAAAGAACAAAATGTTTGTTATGCTTAATATCCTTAGTTTGGTCTGTATTTGTATTCACTCCGTCCTTTATTCAAGTAGTTTTTTCTTGGCGAAATTGCCTGAAGCCTACGCTTTTTTGAATCCAATTGTAGATATTATGCCAGTAATACCCGTACTCTTTTTTCTCTTAGCTTTTGTTTGGCAAGCTGCTGTAAGTTTTCGATGAGATCCTTAATTTGAATAATGTCCTAAAAAAATTCATTCAGAATTTATTCGAAAACAAAAATTCGAACATTTTGAACCATTTTTAAGATCAGATAAGTCTTACAGCGTAAATTCTCGATTCGAATATTGAAATTTTTTGATAGACACGAAAAATCCGGACCATTCATCATCTACGTTTTTTTCCATTGAGAAATCCTATTATTTGATTTGAGCCCACCACCAACATAATACCTAGATGAAAAATCTTTTTGGTAATAGTAATTATGGAAAATGGTAAGAAAAGGATCAACTCTTACTACAAATCAAATCCATTTTCGAAATTGATATATATATATTATTTCCTCGTAATGACTTCATTTCTTAGAAACAAAATATCAAAAGAAAAAAATGTCTAATATAAGAGAATCCATTCTTTTTCTTTGTCGTTTTTTTTTAATTATCTTGGAGATTTTATAATGCTTACTCTAAAATTATTTGTTTACACGGTAGTGATATTCTTCGTTTCTCTTTTCATCTTTGGATTCCTATCTAACGATCCAGGACGTAATCCAGGACGTGAAGAATAAAAAAAATGGATTCTGTGTTTTTCTTGCTTGTGCTGGATTTTGAACTATTGTGTTAGGATTTTATCTATTTTACATCTTTAACTAGTAAATAAAAAAATCAAACAAACAAGTAAAACAAAAAAAAGTGAAAAAAAAAAATACCAAATCATCAACGGAAACGGAAAGAGAGGGATTCGAACCCTCGGTACACAAATTTGTACAACGGATTAGCAATCCGACGCTTTAGTCCACTCAGCCATCTCTCCCGAATTGAAAAAAAAAAATGGAATTACTATGTTTATGTTATATCGCATAAACAAAAAGAAAAAAAATAGGGCTTGAAAAAAAAAAGATCCTTTTTTATGTCTTATTTTTCTCTCTCTCTTTTTTTTTTCTATTTGATTTCTATTCATTATTTTCTATATTATTCTATAGAATAGAAAAATGATATCTATCTATATATATATATAATTCTAATTTTTTTTTCTTTTTTTTTTTTCTACAGCCAAAGCCCGGCCAGTACCTAGCCGGGCTCTTTTTATTCCCATGAATACTGGATAACAATGATTTATTTGAATGTATTTGATTTGAAAAAAAAAAACTGGTAATTTAAACACGATCAAACATAAATCAAAAATACTGATATATTCCTATGATATAGAACCAAAATGATATAAGATCAAAATGTCATTTTTGATTACTCCTTCTTTCTGGTAACGTATATATATAATGTCATTTTTTTTGCATTCCTGCGCAATGCATTTTTTTGTTATAAATTAAGTAGTTTTGTCGCGATGTATCTGTAAAAAAAAAACACCTTCACTTTAGCAAACACAAAATCCAAAAAAGAAATTCGCCCCCTTTTCCTAATTGGATTTCATTAGGAGTCTCCCTTACGAAACATGTCAACACTCTAATTATCATAATATTCTATTCCTATTTCTTAATTACGTCTGATTGCCTTGTTCGACAAAAGGTTCATTTATATACAATAATTGTATTGTAGCGGGTATAGTTTAGTGGTAAAAGTGCGATTCGTTCCATGGACCCTTTAATAGTTAAGGGATCCCCCGTTTGATTCATATCCCGATCAAAAACTTTATTTCTTACTTAAAGGGATCTAATCCTTTATACCTCTCAACGAACGATTTGCGGTATAATATACATTATCGTAATTTGTATACAAAAAGAATCCATTTTTTTTAAATTGACAAATTGAGTTCTAAAATTATGAAACATAAGTTTTTGGAATTGGATCAATAATCCGAATTTTTTGAGTATGCGTAAAGGATCCATGGAGAAAGATATAGAAAGCTTATTTCTAATCGTAACTAAATCTTTCATTTTTTTTGTATTGTAGAGATTGAAACAAAATAGCTGTTAAACGATTTTTTTAGTTTACTAGAGACATCAACATATTTTTTTAGCTCGACGGAAATTTTATTCTTTTCCTAAAGATTCTCTCAAATAGAAATAGAGAACGAAATAACTAGAAAAAACACACACACAGATTGTTATAATACTCCTATTCTATAGGGATCATCTAAAAAGCAAGGTGTTTCAAATGTATTTCTACAAAACAAAAAGGCTGACATAGATGTTATGGGTCAATTTTTTTTTTCATGTCTTCCATCTCTTAATTTCTTCCATAAAGGAGCCGAATGAAACAAAAGTTTCACGTTCGGCTTTGAATTAGAGACGTTAAATCATAATGATGAATCAACGTCGACTATAACCCCTAGCCTTCCAAGCTAACGATGCGGGTTCGATTCCCGCTACCCGCTTATATCCTATCTCTCTATTTATTCTATTCGAATCTATCTTTTTTCTATTCTAGAATGAATCTAAATTTCTTAGTGAATTTGTTAATTATTCATTTTTCTTTTTTAACTTAGTTTTCGTTATTTATATTCAATTGAATTTGATTATTTATTTATTATTCTATTTTTTTTTATTCTATCTATCTATATCTATCTATAGATAGATAGATAGAATTCTTTTTTTCTTTAACCTTTTTTAAACTAAGGTTTAAAAAAAGGTTAAAGAAAAAAAGAGAAGCGTCCATTGTCTAATGGATAGGACAGAGGTCTTCTAAACCTTAGGTATAGGTTCAAATCCTATTGGACGCAAATAATTTGCCTATATATTTCCTTTTATTTCCGTATTTCTAAAAATAGAATATCTTGAATGATTTGAACTGAGCAAGAGCCACTAAAACTTTCTTTAGAAGAATAACTTATCTTATATATATATACAATTTATGCTTTATCCCTTTCTATATATAAATCTTTAATAATCATGAATTTCTTATTATTTTATTATTTATTTTATATTCGAATTAATATAATATTATTAATTATATTCAAATTAAAAGAAAAGATTTTAAAAGATAATAATTAGAAAATTGGTTAGTTATTAATCAATTTTTTTCTACTTGTTCTTGGAGTAAAAAGAGTTCCATCTGTTCTTGAATAACTTCCTTCAAAAGGGCTTCCGCTTCCCCAGTGAATGTCTTGGTAGAAGATATTATTTCTTTGAATTGGGGTTTATTCATTTTTAAGTAAGCACGTAACTCAACAAGAAATTTCCTTACCTGTCCAATTTCTAATGAATCAAGATAACCATTCGTTCCGGTATAAATAGTTATTATCTGTTCTTCTACAGTGAGAGGGGCTGATTGGGATTGTTTAAGCAACTCGCGCAATCGTTGACCTCTTGCCAATTGATTTTGAGTAGCTTTATCAAGATCAGACGCGAATTGTGCAAAAGCTTCTAATTCTGCGAATTGTGCCAATTCCAATTTTAATTTACCAGCTACTTGTTTCATGGCTTTAATTTGAGCCGCCGATCCAACTCTGGAAACGGAAATACCGACATTAATTGCCGGTCTGATTCCAGCATTGAATAAATCGGCGGATAAGAATATTTGGCCATCTGTAATAGAAATTACATTAGTAGGAATATAAGCTGAAACATCTCCCGATTGTGTTTCAACTATTGGTAAAGCAGTCATACTTCCTTCGCCTAGTTGAGAACTTGATTTAGCGGCTCTTTCCAAAAGACGCGAATGCAAATAAAAAACATCCCCTGGATAGGCTTCGCGACCTGGGGGTCTTCGTAATAGAAGAGACATTTGGCGATAAGCCTGTGCTTGTTTGGAGGGATCATCATAAATGATTAAAGTGTGACGTTCGCGGTACATAAAATATTCAGCCAGAGCTGCTCCTGTATAAGGGGCGAGGTATTGTAATGTAGCTGGAGAATCTGCTGTTTCAGCTACTATAATAGTGTATTCCATTGCTCCTCTTTCTTGTAAAGTAGTCACCACTTGAGCCACAGAAGATGCTTTTTGACCAACAGCTACATAAACACATATTACATTTTGTCCCTGTTGATTGAGAATTGTATCTGTAGCTACTGCTGTTTTACCCGTTTGTCTATCTCCAATAATTAATTCTCGTTGGCCACGACCTATGGGGATCATCGAATCAATAGCAATAAGTCCTGTTTGAAGAGGCTCATATACGGAACGTCTCGAAATAATACCGGGAGCGGGAGATTCGATTAATCGAGATTCCGAAGCTGAAATTTCTCCTCGACCGTCAATAGGTTTAGCCAAGGCATTTATAACACGACCCAAATAAGCCTCACTTACTGGTATCTGAGCAATTCTTCCTGTTGCTTTTACCGAACTTCCCTCTTGTATCATCAAACCATCACCCATTAATACAACACCAACATTTTTTGATTCCAAATTCAAAGCAATGCCTATAGTACCCTCTTCAAATTCCACTAATTCACCCGCCATTACTTCATCAAGACCATAAATACGAGCAATACCGTCGCCTACTTGAAGTACGGTACCAGTATTTACAATTTTTACTTCGGTATTATATTGCTCAATACGTTCACGGATAATTTTACTAATTTCATCTGCACGAATGGTTACCATGAATATTTCTTAATTTTTTTTTAGAAGAAAAAAATAATGCCTATACTCTATACTATAGTAGATATTATAGTAGAAGGACTAATCACTTATTTTTTTCTTTCATCGTCCCAAACATGCCAATATTAGCATTGACAGTACGTAAATGTAACTCGTTATTCAAGCAACTATTCAGAGTTTCAAGAGCTCCCTGTAAGGCTTGTTGTAAAACCCGTTGTCGGACTTGATTAATCACCCTTTGTTGTTCAAAATAAATGGTTTCATTTTTGTAATTTTCTAATTGTTCCAAAGTCGTATAAATTGAATTAATTAAATTTAATTTTTCTCGTTCTATCTCAGAATAGCCATTCACTCGAAACCGATCTGCTTCCGTTTCGACTTTCCTTAAGCGGGCCTGGGCTTTTTCCAGCTGTTGAACAGCTCTTTCCCGTAGTTCTTCTGAATTTCGAATAGTTCTTAAGATTCTCTGTTTTCGATTATCTAATAAATCATTTAATGAAAGTAGATTCTCTTTCCATTCATTTCAAAATGTCTATGATCTCTTCCCGAACCAAACATGAATCTTTCGATTCATTTGGCTCTCACACTCAATTACTTATGTTATGGGAAATTTTCTTATCTTTTTTTATGTAATGAGCCTATCCTCTCTTCTCTATTTATAAAAAAAAAGATTGAAAAAATATTTAAAACGATTACCAATACAAGACCAGAATATTCGGAGGACTCTTCTGACCAAAAAAATAATTGTCAGCAAAGTTGTTTTTTTTCTTCAAATCCAAAGAATTCTTATAAATTTATACATAGGTCATCGATTCCGCATTGTATAAATGGAGGGTGAAATTGAACGTTTTTACAATTTTTCACCGTAAAGAGGGTTCAAGCTGTTTTATCGACATGAGTGTTCTATATCGAAAAATTGTAAAAATTTTTTTGAAATCATTTCATTTCTGTATTAACATAGTGGTAGAAAGAGTACTACACTGCGTCTAGACTTCAAATTGTTTACTTTAACCATGGTAATGTCCAAAATTTTGGGTTAATAGAGAATCAAAGTGGATTTACTAATGAATCGCGAAATTGCTATGGTTCTTAAATATTTTTTTTTTTTTCAAAAAAAATAAAATTTATTGAGAAGTAAATTCGCGGGATTATGCACATTTTCTTAGTATATACGAAAAAAAAGTGCAATTGGTTGGACAATACTATTCTTATGAAATTAACAAACTCGCACAACTCCTTTCCAAAAAAAAACCAATTACATCCTTAGCACTCGACTCTAAGATATTAATTGGATTTGTTTGGCATAAAATATCGGTATTAAACCCGAAACTTCCGGCGGATCGCCCAGGTTACCACAAGGTAGAAGGAAGATGGGAATTTACCGGTTTTTACTTATTGTTTCAGTATTGGATCTCATCATCCTATATGTATTGTGTGCATAGACTAATACGTCCTTCTACGAATTCCCTAATTTTTTTTAATTTTTTAGTGAATTCATTTTGTTATAAGTGGAATATATTGTGTTTACTTATTGTAATTTATAATCCAAAAAAAAGGATCAATCGCACCTTACATCTTACATAAAGGAAAGTTTCATAAATTAGATATGTTTAGTTATCAAGTACGTAAGTAAATAAGATAATGCATGAATTAGTCAGATATAAATATTCATTTAATAATCAATGAAAGTATTCTATGTGGAATACATATACTTAATATATATATATCTTTTATAGATATGTATAATTATTATATATATCATTATTTGGAAATTGATCAATCAATTGGAGGAATTCCCTATAAGAATGATACTTTTAGTAGAGATGAATACCACTGTCCTTATGTCAACTTACATAAATCTCTTATAGTTGTTTTTAAACAGCTCTTTCGATAATTTATAATAACTAAAAAGGGGGGCTAAAAAAGAGAAGAAAGAGAACAAACTCCAGATTGATAATTTCTAGATATATATCTTCGACACAAGCAAGTGAAAGATCAGCGCAAAAGCAAGCCACGTAAGAAGGATATATATATAACTTCACTTTTATTTTAAGATTTCATCAACTTAAACAAGTAGATTTCGCAGCAAAATAAAGCGCTTACATTGCTACAATCCAATTCATAAATTGTTGAAGCATCTCCTATAAATAGACAGGTACTAACATATATAGATACCCCGTATATTATCCCTGGCCTTCTGGTTTGTGTCGACCAATTCCCTTCTACAGTGCTTGCCGCTCAGCACGTGAGCTGTCCAACCCCAGGTCCATAAAGTAGAAGCATTAGCCCGACGGACCAACCCGCAGCAAGTACGGAAGCGCAGAATTCAGTGACTCTCATGATCAAGTTCTCCTTCGCTACTCCCCATATCAAAAATAAATTAATAAAAAGAAAAGCAAATAGTACATGAATATAATCAACCAATTTGAAATCTTATGACCTATTAATCTACTCATCACACAGAGATATATCCAGTTGAAATTAATTAAAGAACTTCCAGAATTGAACATAACAATAGATTAGTTGCAATCTATCCAAATTAGTTCGATATAGTTCATTTTTCCTTTTCTAGTCCACGTGAGTTTTTTTTGTGAGACTCCATAAAACAATTTTAGTATTTTGATCTACCACTAAGATTTGACAGACTCTTCTTTGATTATTCGTCTTTTTTTTTTTGAATTCTCTTATAGTCATATTTCAAATTATAGATGAAACGAGAAGGACTTTGTTTTTTTAATCCCTATCGAATGACAGTAGTTAGCAGGCATTTTATTTAGTTTTTTAGATATATTAATGTGTAGTTTTTTTTAATAACCGTATTACTAGTTTAGTTAATATAGGTAAACGTATAGATAATTGATAATATTTATCATACAATATACTACTGTATATTGCTTTCCTGCCAGCGCCTAAACAAATTATTTGTGTTTTGTTCAATCAATATGTCGCAAAGATTCACATTTATTGAAATCTCATAAAAAAAAAAAGAAGGGAGTTGTTTTAGTACCTTATGATTGGATAT